>NC_056735.1:357877332-357993750 GCF_019279795.1 Protopterus annectens | reverse complement strand
TTTTTAATTTCCTTTAAAAACAGTTACCAGGTCCATCGGTGTAGGGACGGTTGTCCACACAGTCTGCCTGGACCTTGCACAACCCTTCGACACAATACCCCACCCGGCCATTATGCATAGGCTCACCGGCGTCGATATCGACACATATCTCACACAATGGATTGCTACCTGGATCAGGGATAGCACCCACATGCTCAGCATTGCAGGTGCCATGTCTGACTATACACCAGTTACACATGGCATCACATAAGGCTCAGTCCTGGGACCTCTCTTGTTCAGTATGTATTTGTGTGATGTACAGGCTAACACAGGAGGAATATGGCTGACCATGCTCGCAGATGACTGCAAACTGGGTGCCATAATCAACTCTCCAACTGTCACATGCATACTCAAACAGGGTCTCACAGGGATAAGATGACTGGTGCCTGAGCCATGGCCTACAGCTGAATGCCATTAGTTGCATAGTCATCCGCTTTGACATTACCACATAGGTAGTAATCCATTACTTACGGCAGTAGTTGTTAGGGGTTTGGGGACATGGCTTGTTCGTACTCTCGCCTTTGACAATCACGTTGCCAAAGTGGTTAGACAGAACTTCTGTATAGCCCACCTTATCCCATATGGTTTCACATGTTGATCAAGTGAGGTCATTGTGCCCCTATACTCATCACGACCATGCTTGGTTACAATGCCACATTTGGGATGTACCTTACCCAACACATGCAGCAACTGTAATGGCCACAAATGTTCCTCAACAAGCAGATGTAGGGACTCACACGGATGCCCTGCACAGTATAGATACAGTAACTCTAGCTCTACTCAAGTCGCTTACCACCTACTCGGATTTGTTATGTGCCTGTAGTTAAGGAAATATCCGACCCAGATTTAATGGACATGCTCCACCTCAGGATATCCGACTCCCTTGGAGCTACACACTCCAGGGACATATACCTCAGCACAGATGTTAATAGGACATGCTGGAGGGACAGATTCTTATTCCAGAGGCTCCACTCACTCCGGATTGTAATCCCGGTTTCGCATGGGCAGAGCCACCCACTGACCACCTACAGGAGACCTCTTGACAAGTGGATGGGTGATCGTATGTTTACCCATGGGATATCTTCTGGGTCCCTGCTAGACAGAGGCACAATACACTAAACGTAAATGGGCCATCTTGTGTGACCTACTAATTACTGGCACAGTGTTCTACTTTGACAGGGTTGCGAAAGCCAAACACACTCTGGCTAGGCTTGTACATGCCCTAGGGCGGATAGCCTAGTATCAACCTCTGAACCTATGATAATGTTCAGGATGCACAATGTTTATTGCTGATACTGTTTGCAGGTTTTATCGTCTTTGCTTTCCCACTTTCTATGAAAAACTTTGGTATCTGCAGAACATATTTGATTATGACAGGGTTCCACTATATTATGTATGTGTCTGTTGTCATATAACTGTGTGTACAGGGCAGATTGCTGTATAGTGAGAGGCTCCTGGGTTAACACATGCAACTGCCTGATATGTGTGGCTCACTGCTGTACTCCGACATGGCCTAAGTGTGTGAGCATGCCCAGTTCAGACTGTCAGGTGTTCTGTTGCCTGACATTTGTCTCATTTATTTAAGTGTGTGAGCATGCCCAGTGTGACCTTTCATTATGTTGCTGTCTGAGGTCCACTACATTTGTTGACGTATGTGTACATGTCCAAGATGAACATTTCTACTGTGTGTGTTGAAAGTCAGGTTCTATTCCTACTGCGGGACTCACCTTTGTGTCATAACTCGACAAGGATTATGCTGTGCCTGCAGGGTTTCCATGGAATACTTTGCATAGACTTATCAACATTTCTTCATACAGGCTGACCACTGCAATACTGTCATGGTTTAGTGGTTCAGTACTATGACTATAGTGCACAGTATCCTGGGTTCGAGGCCCATCACTGCTTTATATTTTCATACTGAGCAGACCAGACTGCTTAAGGGTCAGTAGAGCAAATATGAGCATGTTTGCTTTTGTTCAGCTATGCCCCACTTAGGTTCATAGGTTCATACTAGGCTATCTGCCCTAAGGCATTTACAAGCCTATCCAGAGTGCGTTTGGCTTTCGCCACCCTCTGAACTGATTTTACTGTGCCCTTTTTAAGGTTAGTTTACTGTGCCTCTGTCTAGTAGTGACACCGAAGTAATCCCCGGGGTAAACCTACGATCTCCCATCCACTCGTCAAGATTTATCTTGAAGAGAGTCAGTGAGGGGCTCTGCCTAACATGGACTGGGATTCTATTCCAGAGTGAAGGGAGCCTCTGGGTTATGCATCTGTCCCTCCAGCATGTCCTATTTATTTTTGTGCTGAGGTTCAAGTCCCTCAAGCGCGTAGCTCTAGGGGATTTGGATTTTCTGAGGTGGAGCGAACATGCTTATTAATTCCGGGTTGGACAAGGCTTTATACGTCGGGCATAGATTGCCTCTAAGTAGGCGGTATGCAACTGAGTAGTGCTGGAGTTTCTTTAACTGAGCAGCATATGACATCTGTTTGAGTCCCATGATCCTCTTTGTGAGGTACTTTTGGGGTCTTTCTAGTTGCTGCAGGTGTCGGGTAAGGTACATCCCAAATGGGGCATTGTATTCAATTATGGGCCTGATGAGGGATGAATAAAGGGGCACAATGACCTCCCTCAATCTAGATGTGTGAATCCTTTCATGATAAGGTGGGCTGTATAGAAGGTCTTTCTAACCACTTTGGCAATGAGGTTGTCAAAGGGGAGATTACTGTCAACTTGGGTCCCCAGATCCCTAATTACTTCTTCCGTACTTAATGGATTCCTGCCTATGTGGTAATTTGTGGGCACTTTGTTTTTGCCAAAGGGTATGACTATACACTTTTTAGCGTTTAGCTTTAGGCCATGGCTCTGGCACCAGTTATCCGTCTCTCTGAGACCCTTTTGGAGGATGCTTGTGTCAGCTGGAGAGTCAATTATGGCATCCAGTTTAGTTAGTCATCTGTGAACTTGGTCAGCCACAGTCCTCCCGTGTTAGCGTGAACCTTCGAAAAATATATGCCGAACGAGAGGTCCCAGGACTGAGCCTTGTGGGACGCCACTTGTAACTGGTTTAGAGTCTGACATGGCTCCAGCAATTCTGACTATGTGGGTTCTGTCCTTAAGCCAGTTTGCAATCCATCTTATGACATAGGCGTTTATATTTAAGCTGGAGAGCTAATCTATGAGTGGGGTATTGTGATGAAGGCTTTTGCAAGGTCCAGGTAGGCTGTATGGACTACCTTCCCCTCATCAATGGTCTTGTTGACTGTTTCAAAGAAATCAACCAGGTTTAAGAGGCAGGATCTGCCCTTAACAAAGCAGATTTGGGTAGGATCCAGTGTCTGTAGGTCCCCAATGTCTTTGTTTATGAGTTCCATGATGATCCTCTCCATAGCTTTGCAGACCAGGCTAGTTAGGCTCATGGGGCAATAGTTTCCAGGGTCCATAGAGGCACCACCTTTGTGGAGTGGGACCACTGTTGCTGTACGCCATTCTTTGGGTACATATCCTGTAGTAAGGCTGGGATTGAACAGCAGCTTTATGTGGGGATTTAGCTCTTCTTGGAGTTCATGTAGGACACAGCCCGGGACACCGTCTGGTCCCATTGATGCTGTGTTTTTTTTGCTTTGGAGAGGGCGGTTCTCACCTGAGCATCTGAGATGTCAGGGAGGCAGCACTCTGCTGGGATAGATATTTGCTCTTTAGGGGGGAAAGGGGGGAGAAGTTTGCACTGAACCTGTCTGCCAGGATGTTGGCAATGTCTGTGGGTTCAGTGTATCTTTTGTCATTTTGGACCAACTCTGAGCATATCTGGGAGTTGCCACCCAGGTTCCTAACATAACTAAAGAAGGCCTTGTGATTATCTTTAGTGTCCTGTGCAATTTTTCTCAAAGCTGGCCTTGGATGATTTTATGAGGCATCGTAGTTTTTTGCTAGTACTAATCAGAGATGCGTTCCCTTTTAGGGATTTTGCTCTATCATGTTTTAGCATCCTCCTGTTGTACAGCTTATTTATGGCTGGGGTCCACCAGGCAGGGCGCCTGCCTTTGGATGATTGGGTCTTGGTTTTGTTTGGGATAGGATGATCCATGCATTCCTGAAGGTGTCCATAGAATGCGTTTATAAAGGATTCTGCAGTTTGAGCCGTAGTTTCCACTGGCCCGGTGGCCTTGAAGGATTCCACCTCGGTTTTGAGAAGTGTGACATTAGCTTTTGAGAAGTTTTTCACTGTGGTTTTCTGGGCTGTGGGTGGGATCGGGATGTGGATATCCAGTGAGATTGGTTTATGGTCCGATCTTAGCAGTGAGGGGAATACCTCTGGTATGGAGCATAGAGTCCCCATGTTGGTGATGACCAGGTCCATTATGTTATCCCGTCTTTTTGGGAGTGGTGACTAGTTGTTCCATAGCATTTGAGATTATAAATTCTAGGAACCTTTGGGCTAGGGTGTTGGGGCTTGAGTAATGCTCCCAGTCAATGTTTGGGTAGTTGAAGTCACCCAATATAATGGTATTTGGAGAGGCCTTCATATACTTAGACCCAGCTTGTCCAACATTGCTCAATATTAACCAACATTGCTGGACGTTACCCAATATTACTCAACATTGACCACAGTTGTGCTAGTTGGTGTGTGCGATTTTCTTTACATATACTACATGGTGGTAAATGCTGTTTAGCTCTGCTTTATATTGCTTAACACATGGCAATCATGCCTCAGGTGGTGCTGCAGGGCTGGCTATGTCGGATGCACATACTACACTCCCTGTACATGTTTGGAAGCAGGTAGTTTCAACTTAGGCATCCCTTTTACTATATGTGCGAGTCAGAGAGAGAGGTATCATTTCCAGAGTTCCTACTGAACCAGTGTATGTGCTATGCGTTGCCTGTTTGCCAAGGCCAAAGCATACTGGGCATGCCTCCTTCTGCCTACTGGGGCAGGCTCAGATTGTTTCTCCTCCGAGTCACGCTCTGCCTGTGATGGCCTTGATAATGGTGGGGGGCTGTTTGGCCCTGGCCTATGCTGGTCCTGTTGCAGCTATTTTCACAGGATCATATTATGTAGCATAGCACATACCATGACAATTTGGGTACATGTAGTTGGTGAGTACTGCAAGGCTCCACCAGATGTGTCCAGGCACCGGAACCGTGACTTGAGCAGCCCAAACACATGCTCGATTACATTTCGTGTTTGTGCGTGTTCCTCATTATGGCGCTCCTGTTCAGGTGTATGTGCATTTCCGATGGGTGCCATCAGCCACGGCTCCAGTACATAGCCAGCATCCCCCACTAGGTGACCATGTGGGATGTCCCCGTTGGCAGATGTCTGGTACAGCTGCGTCAGATGCCAGATATGGGAATCATGGTAGCTTCCAGGGCAGCCAGCACACACACATTCAGTATTATGCCCTGGGCATCACACAAGACATGGCAGTTGATGGAGGGGAAACCCTTGCGGTTGAAGTAGACCCTACCCCGCTCACCAGCTGGTGCTTTGATGCATATGTGCATGCAGTCTATTGCACCCACTACCTCAGGGTATTCCGTTACTTGCTGGACGAGACGCATATTGCTGGCCAATTCCTCACGGGAATTGGGGAAATATACATGATCACCGACATGTGCTGACATGGCATCCAGGAACTGGTGCAATACCCTGGATGCTGATGCCTGTGATATCCCCATCATATCACCAGTTGGTCTCTGGAAGGTACCTGTTACTAATATTCTTAGGCCAGCACATACCTTGGTTTCCACTGGAATGGGTTCCTCTCTGTTGATTCTGTGTGTGAGGCGTGGCCTGCACAGCTCAACAATTTGCTGCAAGAGGTCGCTGTCCACTCTATAGTGCTCCACTATCTCCAGCTCATGTGGCCCCTGTTAGGTTACCCTGGGCCTGTGCACTCTTCTTCGTCTCCTCACTGTGGGTTGTCCAGCAGTATTTGCATTATCACCACCCTCAGCATGTTGCATATGTCGCCTTATAACAGCAATGGCAGCCCCTAACATTTTTTGTCTCAGTAAAGCTTTTTCAGTTTTCACTTCTATTAGCTTACTGCAGTGTTGTAGTGTCTCTTGAGAGAAACATAATAGACTGTTTGCAGAGTTTTAAGTGCTGGGCTGGGCTAGTGTACTGCCTGTGTAATTGCCTGATTCTGATTGTTTTCACCTGCTAGCTCTGCTAGTACTCCCTGGTAACTTCCTACTATTTGGTGTGCTTCCTTTTCCCTTTCTGTTTCCTCAGGGGGCAGCGCTGTATACACAAGCACAAACACGCGCACACATGCTTACACGGACTAAAACTTGCTTATTCTTGTTAAAACGCTTGCACATCGGCGCAAACGCACTTACAACTGTTTACACAGCCTTACATAGGTTTACTCTGACTTACACGAGCGCACACACGCTAACACGCGCGCACACTGTCTTACTCTGGTTTACTGGCGCGCACACACACGCATGCACGCTCAGCAAGAAACTTTGGTGTTATCCACGGCATACACTTCAATTTCTTTACTTTACCTAGCCTACTTGTTGACACACCTCTTTCAATGATATGTAAATGTCACCTGACACATGCCACTCTGCTCCAATGAGCTTCACTTCTTTCATACATGCCCCCCTCGTGATGTCACCTATTTTCTTCTCTGTTACTCCCCTTATCCTACTCCTACACTCCACTGACTGTGCTCATTTGCTATGTAAACTTGGGATTCACTATCCTAACCCTCATTTGCATAGGATTGCCTACTAATGCTTGGTTACATCTCTTAGACTGAACTTCCCCCCTTAGCAACCTCTACTCTGTGGCCATGTTGTCTTCAGCCTGCCATTCACTTGCATTGTAAATTCATATCTGCAATAAATTCCACATTTGTGGATCTTAATTATTGATTTTCTGGTTTTTAGGGTGCAGCGTGTTTGCGCTGCGCTACACTTAAACCCCGGAGATCGGGATGAAAAAAAAAGTTATTTTATTTTTATTTTGCGTCACTTCACATAGCCAATGGCCGGATTTTTGGCCATTGGCATGCTTCCTCCTGTAAATGCATCCTTTTTTTGGAGCTGTCACGGCTCCGTTTTACTATTTGCAGAACCGTACTCAGTTGTCAACTGAGTACATTTCTGCAAATAACACTACTCCTACGCGGACAGATTCGGGTTTCCTGTATCGTAAATTTTCCTCATTTGCATAGTTTTCGTCTGCAATTGAGGTAATTTGCATATCCAAGCCCTGTCCGTGTAGGACTAGTTTTGAGAGCTCTGCTGCACACCCCTAACGGCTGTTCCTGGATCGCTCGGCGGACATGTTGGCTGCATGGAGTCTCACTCTACTCTTAGACTCCGTGCAAGCCTTCGTGAATCCGGCCCATTCAAAATATTCACTCTCATTTATAATTATCAGTCTTCTATATCACTTAGAAAAACGTTATGTATATCTGCAATAGGTGGAACTTCTGATATAACCGGGATCTTTTGTTAGATTTTCTGTTGGTACAACTTTTAAAGGTGGAAACAGAAATTTATTCACAGGTGAAGTTTTGCTCAGGAACTTTATATCTAAATCTAGAATCTCTTCACTCTTTCTATGACGACTAAAATTGGATTCACTGGTGTACAGAACTGAATAAAATGTTCTATTGTTTAGTATGTTTCTTTGAAGAGGAGGCATTTTATCATTCTAAATTTGGAATCCTCGTAATATTGAAATCCTTTTAGATGCTTAAAAGTGTCAGGAGTATAAGAGACGAGGTGGCGAAGTCTAAGGATAAGGCATATGAAGAGTTGTATGAGAGGTTGGACACTAAGGAGGGAGAAAAGGACCTGTACCGATTGGCTAGATAGAGGAGCTAGGAAAGATGTGCAGCAGGTAAAGGTGATAAAGGATAATGAGGGAAACATACTCACAAGCGAGGAGAGTGTGTTGAGGAGATGGAAAGAGTACTTTGAGGGGTTGATGAATTAAGAGAATAAGAGGGAGAGAAGGTTGGATGATGTAAGGTTAGTGAATCATGAAGTACAATGGATTAGCAAGGAGGAAGTAAGGATAGCTATGAAGAGAATGAAGAATGGAAAGGCTGTTGGCCCAGATGACATACCTGTGGAAGTATGGAGGTGTTTAGGTGAAACGGCAGTGGAATATTTAACCAGATTGTTTAATGAAATCTCAGAAAGTGAGAGGATGCCTGAGGAATGGAGAGAAAGTGTTTTGTTACCGATTTTTAAGAATAAGGGTGATGTGCAGAGCTGTAGTAACTACAGAGGGATTAAATTGATCAGTCACAGCATGAAATTATGGGAAAGTGTAGTGAAAGCTAGGTTAAGAAGGGACGTGATGATTAGTGATCAGCAGTATGGTTTCATGCCAGGAAAGAGCACTACAAATGCGATGTTTCCTCTGAGAGTGTTGATGGAGAAGTACAGAGAATGTCAGAAGGAGTTGCATTGTGTTGTTGTACACTTGGAGAAAGCATATGACAGGGTGCCTAGAGACGAGTTGTGGTATTGTATGAGGAAGTCAGGAGTGTCAGAGAATTATGTAAGAGTGGTACAGGATATGTGCGAGGGTAGTGTGACAGCATTAAGGTCTGCGGTGGGAGAGACTGATGCGTTTAAGGTGGAGGTGGGGTTACATCAAGGCTCAGCTCTGAGCCCTTTCTTATTTGCAGTGGTGATGGACAGGTTGACAGACGAGATCAGACAGGATGTTTGTAGATGACATTGTGATCTGTAGTGAGAGTAGGGAACAGGTGGAGGAGACCCTGGAGAGATGGAGATATGCTCTAGAGAGAAGAGGAATGAAGGTCAGCAGGACTAAGACAGAATATATGTGTGTGAATGAGAGGGAGGATAGAGGAATGGTGAGGATGCAAGGAGTAGAAGGTGGATGAGTTTAAATACTTGGGGTCAGTAGTTCAGAGTAATGGTGAGTGTGGAAGAGAGGTGAAGAAGAGAGTACAGGTAGGATGGAGTGGGTGGAAAAGAGTGTCAGGAGTGATTTGTGACAGACTAGTACCTGTAAGAGTGAAAGGGAAGGTCTACAAGAGGGTAGTGAGACAAGCTATGTTATATGGGTTGGAGACAGTGGCATTGACAAAAAGGCAGGAGTTTGAGCTGGATGTGGCAGAGTTAAAGATGTTAAAATTTGCACTGGGTGTGACGAGGGTGGATAGGATTAGGAATAAATATATTAGAGGGTCAGCCCAGGTTGGAAGGTTTGGAGACAAAGCCAGAGAGGCAAGATTATGTTGGTTTGGACATGTGCTGAGGAGGGACGCTGAGTATATTGGGAAAAAGATGCTAAGGATGAAGCTACCAGGTAACAGGAAAAGAGAAAGGCCTAAGATAAGGTTTATGGATGTGGTGAGAGAGGACATGCAGGTGGTTGGTGTGACAGAGCAAGATGCAGAGGACAGGAAGAAATGGAAACAGGTGATCCGCTGTGGCGACCCCTAACTGGAACAGCCGAAAGAAGATGATGATGAAAAGGGTCAGATTGGGATCCAAAAATGTATCTGGAAAACCTAAACCTTGAATTACGTATCTTTATTAAATCACAGTTTTAACAATGACATGGACACACATCCATTAATAGAAACAAAAACTACCATGGTGGTGATTTTCTTTATTTTCATGCCTTATACTTTTTTTCTTTTAACTATCTACTTTTCTGACCGGCTGTTTGGGGAATTTGTAAAATCTGCCAACTTTTTATACTCCCTAAAAAGATGTTCCAGATTATTTTTGTTTTCCCAACATCTTCAGCATTTGCTCTCTACCCAAGGAATAATTCTGTGAAGTCGTTTTGGGGTATAAAAATACACTATGCAAGCACTTTAAAGCAAAAATCTTAAATGCCTAGACTTTGATGTATACTTGGGAGACATACCGATGCCATCCTATTTTTCATTTTTAAATTGCATTTCCAGTCTCTCTCCTCAATCTTTTTCAACCTCTTCCTCTTACAGTTTTCATACATTGTTTTGTATGCTACACCAATGATTACTTTTTAATTACAGCTTCTGCTCTAAACTCTATTAAAACACTACCATATGTGGTCTTGCACTTAGCTGTCCAGTATCCCTTTGTCTTAGCTTGTGCTCTGTCAGTCCCTGGTAGCAAAGACAGTTTCTAACTTGGAGTCCAAACTTTTGTTTTACTTCATCCCAATGTTATCTTTCCCTGTCTAGTTACTTGCTTTCAATACCTTGGTTCCTTTGGCAAATTTATCCAATAAATTCCAGGCCCCCTCTTGCCTGATGTCCTTCAAGGATGCATCTGCAGTCCTTACAAATGGGTTGTCCTGGCCTCAGGCAGCCCTATGGTCGGCCGGATTCCAAAGTCTGGGTCTGGCCTCGGCTGATGTCGCACTTCACCCGACGTCATAGCTGCAGTTCAGCAGGTATAAAGGCATCAGCCGACGCCATTTTCCTCAGTCTTTCTTGCCGCGTGGCGCCCGAAGCAGAAGCTGTTCGCAAGTGCCGGTCGGTCAGAACCAGAGATTACTACTACCGAAGACTTCTAAAAAGCTAAGTACCCCGTTGCGGACTCTTTCTTGCCTCAGCCGATGTCAGAAAAAGTGAATAACTGTTTAACTTGTGGGAAACAAATACCTCATAAAGATTTCCACTCTTACTGCCTACCTTCTTTAGGCCCAGACCACGACGTAGCAGCTTGTCTAGCCTGTGCTTCTTTCAACCGACGGACGCTTAGACGTCGGTCGGAATTTGCTGAGGAGTTTTGGCTCCGCTTTTGCTTACAATATGCCGTCGGAAACTCCGACTTCGCAATTAACTAAAAAGCGCAAGGAAAAGGACCGACACTCGCGGTCCGCAGTTTCGGCCGAAACCGCGGTTAAGTCAACCGCGAGTGTCTCGGATTCGGCTGAAACAGAGTCCACGGTTCTTCCTTCGGCCGAAAGCTTGCCTCCTACCGAGGCCTCATCCAGCATGGCTGAATCTGCTACTGAAATCCCACCTGCTCTTGCAGGTTCACAGGATTTATCTGATACTATACCTTTAGATATATCTACTCCTGCACGTAGAGCTGCTAGGCCCCCTGCATCCATGTCGATTAAGGCTTTTGCCACGGCTAAAGCAGCAAAATCTACCAAAACTGTGCCTGCTAAGACCCCCTCTCACAGGCCTAGCTCTAGTTCTCAAATGCTTAGTCTAGCAGATGATCTCATTTCTTTGATCCGGGGATCCCAACCTCACCCTGACAGGGCCTCTCACCCACCTCCAGAGAAGAGGCCTAGAGCAGAGCACCCTGAGCCAGTTTCTTCAGATTACTCCTCTGATGATTCAGATAATACAAACCCTCCAGAGGGCCCTTATTCTCCTTATGAGGACTCTGATGCAGAAGACTCCATTCCTTCTGCCTCTCCGCCTGAGGAATTTTCTTTTGGGGAAACCTTGCATGCTATGAGGGAACAATTTCAATGGCAGGGCCAGGATGTTTCAGACTCTAGGAAAAGGCTTAGGACCTTTTTGCATTTGCCACAGCATAGGCCTTTAGCCATTCCTCCAGTACTCACTGTTGTGGATGATGCATTTAATGATGCTTGTACTGCTCCTGATTCTCTTCCTCCAGCCCCTGCTAAGCCCGACAGGTACTACAGGGTTCCGGACACACATTATCATTTGTATAAGGCTCCTTTTGCAGATCCTGAAACTATCTCCCAGGGACCCAAGGCTGTAGCAGCTACCTCTGCCAAAAAAACCCTCCCCTCTGAAAGGGAATCTAGGGCCTTAGAGAGATGGGGTAAAAAAGTTTACACTTCTGCTACTCTTTCGGCTAGGGCCTTAAACTGTCAATTCCACATGATTCAGTATCAGGAATTTATGTTAGATCAGTTAACTAAAAAACTGTCCTCGTCTGAACCATTACACAAAAAATCTGTTCAGGAAATGGTACATAACATTCAGCAGGTCAGTAATCATTCTTTAAAATGCGGCTATGATGCACTGGAGGCTTCCTTTAGATCAGCTATGACTGGTACAGTGATCAGAAGGCATGCATGGTTAAAAGAGCAGTCCTTACCAGACCATGTTAAATCAAAGCTCCTAGATGCTCCCATGGATAAGCTCAATTTGTTTGGCTCCCCTGCACAGCAGGTGCTGAAGAAGGTGGAAGAGAAAGCAAAATCTGTCCAGACAGTCAAGGATTTCTTACAGGTCCAGCCTCCAAGGTTTAGTAGGAACTGGCCTTCCAAGAATTGGTCCTTTCCAGACACCTCCAGAGCTCAGAGAGGCAGGAATAGGCACCCAAGAGGCAGGGGTCAATCCAGAGGTGCCTACAGGGGCGTCCAGTGGCAGCCTAACAACCAGCGAAGTACTGCCACAGATCCAGCCACCACCACTTCCACAGGACAATCACAGTGACTTGGCTCTGAGACCGCCTACCAGGGAACAACTAGAAGTGCCCTTAGGCGGAAAGCTAGCCTTATTTTCAGTAAACTGGCATCACATCACAGGAGACAAATGGATTTTACAGACAATAGGCCAAGGTTACAGGTTTCACTTCCATACTCTACCAAGGAAGAGAGGAATGCCAAACCTACCTCCAAATCAGAAGACAAAAGCTCTACAACAAATACACCACTTACTAAGGATGAGAGCTATAGAAAGGGTACCGTCTATGGAACAAGGGCAAGGATTTTACTCCAGACTTTTCCTGGTGCCAAGAAAAGAAAACCAATGGAGACCAATTCTCGACCTGTCCGCTCTAAACACGTACCTCATTGTTCCAAAATTCAAAATGCTGACCCTACAGCAGCTTCTTCCCATGCTGGGCAAGGAGTCTTGGCTGGTAACTCTAGATCTCAAGGAGGCATAACTGCACGTCCCCATATGACCAAATTGCAGAAGATACCTCAGATTTCTTGCAGGATTAGAGCATTATCAATTCTCAGCATTGCCCTTTGGCTTATCTACTGCGCCCAGAGTATTCACGAAATGCCTGGCATCAGTAATTGCTCATTGCAGGCTTCAGGGAATTCAAATTTACCCTTACCTGGACGACTGCCTGTTACAAGCGGAAAACAAAAACAAATTAGAAAAAGATTTGAAAAAGGTCATTCATATACTGCAAGCCCTGGAATACACAGTCAATATAAAAAAGTCAAGGCTGATACCATCCCAGAGGATAACTTTCTTGGGTGCAGAGCTGGACACATCAAATCAAATGGCATCCCTCACAGCAGAAAAACAGAAGCACCTTCCTCTCTATTTCATGGCATTAACAAAGCAGAACCAGCTAACAGCAAGGCAAGTCCTGCAAGCCCTGGGTTACATGGCATCCTGCATAATATTGATTCCACATGCCAGACTACATATGAGAAAGTTACAATGGTACCTAATGAATTTATGGTCTCAGCACAAGCACAGCCTAGAAACCCAAATTCCAATAATTCCATGCCTGAAACAAGAATTCCAATGGTGGGCTCAGGCCTGTCAATCGAACAAAGGGCTGCCCTTCCACAGCACTCAACCAAGCCAGACTATCACAACGGACGCCTCAGACCTCGGTTGGGGGGCACACATGCTGGACAAGTGCATACAAGGCTTATGGACTCAAGACCAGCTGAACCAACACATAAATCAAAAGGAGATGCTGGCAGTAAAACTGGCAATTCAGACATTCAGACCATTTCTTCGACAGGGTCAATTGCTGATAAGGACGGACAACACCACAGTTATGTGGTACATCAACAAACAGGGAGGCACACATTCATGCCCTCAATGCCGGATGGCAATGGACCTCTGGAATGTGGCCCTGAGCTTCAACATTCAGTTACAAGCAATATTTGTACCAGGAAAAGAAAATATACTAGCAGACATCCTAAGCAGAACTACCACGGATGCCCACGAATGGATGCTACATCCAGACATCTTCAAATCCATTACAGAGAAATGGGGACTACCAGAAATAGACTTATTCGCATCCCCACACAACCACCAATTGAAAAAATTCTGCACGAGGGCATACCATCCACTTGCTTGGAAGGTGGACTCCCTATCTTTCAGTTGGAAAAACCTGACAGCATATGCATTCCCACCTCTTCCTTTGATGCACAAGGTGCTATTGAAGATCAAAGAAGACCGTCCAAGGATCATCCTGATAGCTCCAGACTGGCCGAGGCAGCATTGGTACCCATTACTGAGGAGCATGTCTCGGGAACAAATATGGCCTCTGCCCCTAGTTCCCTTACTGTTAACACAGAACAACTTCAAAACCCTGCATCAAAACCTGAAAACACTGCAGCTGGCTGCCTGGAACATTGCATAAGACAAAATAACCCAGATTTATCTCAAAGGGTTAAAGACATTATCTTGGAGGCTCGCAGACCCTCAACAAGAAAAACTTATTCAGCAAAATGGAAAAGATATCTCATTTGGAGTGCAACAAAAGGAGTAGATGCATCATTGGCAAGCATAGCTAACATCCTGGAATATTTAGCAGAGCTTTTCCACAATGGTCTGTCTTACTACTCCATTAAGATTCATGCATCAGCAATTTCAGCAGAATACAACATGGATCCTCCAGTCTTTTCTCAACCTCTACTCAGACAGTTTCTCAGAGGAATTACAAATGTGAAACCACCAAGGAAACCACCATTGCCTACATGGGACTTGAACTTTGTGTTAGAAAAGTTAACACTCCCCCCTTTTGAACCAGCAGCAACAGCAGAATTACAGTACTTATCTTGGAAGACTGCATTCCTGCTTGCAATCACTTCAGCTAGAAGGGTTTCTGAATTACAGGCATTAATGGCAGTACAGCCCTTCCTTATCTTCCATCAGGATAGAGTGTCCATGAGAACTAACCCTACCTTTATGCCAAAAGTGGTCTCCAGAGTATCTTTAAACCAAGCAATACACCTACCAACATTCTTCCCCAACCCACAGAACAGGGGGGAAAGATTGCTGCATACCTTGGATGTACACAGACAATTGCGCTACTACCTGGACAGAACCAAGAACTATAGAAAAACTGACCAGCTTCTGGTAGCATATGCCACAGGAATGGAAGGAAAAGCAATTTCAAAACAAACAATCTCAAAATGGATAGGAAATTGCCTTAGATTTTGTTACTCTTTTCATGGAAAGGCAACTCCAGAAAACATCAGACCTCATTCCACAAGGGCTACAGCCATTACTACAGCTTTCTTATGAGGAGTGGCTACCAAAGACATTTTAGAGGCTGCTACTTGGAGCTCCGTGCATACATTTGCCAAGCATTATAATCTGCCTTTATACTCCAGATCTCGAGCAGGTTTTGCCACTGCTGTTTTGCAAGGGATCTTAACTACACCATAAACTCTTAGTGCCTCCTTAGTGCCTCCTCCCCCAGTTTGGCTATGGTATTCTACCCATTTGTAAGGACTGCAGATGCATCCTTGAAGGACATAGTACAGTTTTGTACCTACCATAAATGTAGATGTCCGAGAGGTATGCATCTGCAGTCAGGATTACCCACCCTCCTTCCCCTCTGTGGTACTCCTAGGGTATTTGCCCATCTTGTAGCTAGCTGGGGGAATCTATTATGGTGTATTTGTTTGTATATATGTATATACATGTTTATTTCTATTTGCTCTCTATTGTTTGGAAACATTTGCATTTATCCAAATTTAGCCTTCCTAGAGGGCACCTGGCATCTGGGGCAGGAAACACTGAGGAAAATGGCGTCGGCTGATGCCTTTATACCCGCTGAACTGCAGCTATGACGTCGGGTGAAGTGCGACATCAGCCGAGGCCAGACCCGGACTTTGGAATCCGGCCGACCGTAGGGCTGCCTGAGGCCAGGACAACCCATTTGTAAGGACTGCAGATGCATACCTCTCGGACATCTACATTTATGGTAGGTACAAAACTGTACTTTTTCTATAGTATACTAGCACTCATCCCTATTGGCAAACTCTGTGTTATCCATTTCTTTGTTGGCTTAGTTCTTAGAATACTTTATGTTCATTTATAAATATAGTCTGTATGTTTGTTATTCTCCTTAAGGATCTGCATCCAAGATCCTACTCTCTCATTATTTCTCAACCCCCCCCCCTTCATCATTGTCTTTACTGACTTTGAATTATAGCTTTCTGCTTGTGTTCTTTATATAAGCTTTAAATGTATAGCTCTAAGGTATCCCTTCAAGTCAGGTAATCCTAAACCCCCTTGCTCTGAGGCAAATCAGTTTGTTCAGTTTGACTCCTGTCCTCCCCTCCCAGATAAAGTCCTTCAACCATTTATTAATCATTGTACACACCATCTCCAGTGGTTGATAAATGTGCTTGACTTGTAAAACTAAAGGGAATACGTTTTCACCACTTGTTTTACTTGGCTGTATGCATAACCAAGAGTTTTTTTTAGTTTCATCATTTTTGTATTATCTTTAGTTAAGTCTCTTCCCACATATCCCTGGCATCCATAACAGAAGCCTTTTTAATCCATACACCTATGTATTTCAGCAGTACCCATATTATTGAGACATAAGATGAACAAATGTATCTGTGGATAGATAGTTTACTGGTGTAATATTTGTTTATCTTCATTGATTTTATACATCAAAAATACTTGTACCGCATCAGAATATTCCACAACAGTGAAATGTCCTTTCTTGGATGTTTTAAGGACAAAATATCTGCAAGGTGAGCTTACTTCTCTTGAATTCTGTACCATTTATATCATTCAATTTGTGAGTCACATATTTTCTTTACTTGTGGCTTTAAATGTAAAGAAAATAAAAAAAGGGGAAAGAAGACATCCCTCCTTGTTCCTCTATTCAAATGTAGTTTGTTGGAGAGGAAACCCCCACCTTAATTCTTGACTTTATCTGGTCATGTATCCTCATAAATAACCCTATTACTCTGTCAGGGAGTGCAAATGCTACCGTTCCATACTCCTAAAATCACAGCTAACTATATTGAATGCTTTCTCTTCATCAAGTGTTACTAGCAATTGTGGCATTTTCTTATGTTCTGCTTCTCTCTGGATCATCATTGTTCTATTAATGTCAAATGTTGACTCCTCCCCATGACCACATTGATGTAATATCTGTCAATATTTTGGCAACACTGTTCCCATTCTCTTAGCTGATGTGGCTATAAACACTTTATAATCATGGTTTAAAATTGAAATGTGTGTATTTGCAGCTGAGTATGAAGGGTCTTGATCCTCTTTGTATAATATAGCCACTACAGCATTATTTAGATGCTGGTACTCTCTTTAAAATTCAGTTAAACAAAACTTTCCAGGCCATTATGATAAGGTACCAAATAACCTTCCCATGAGACAGTCCATCAGAGAATAACTATCTTTCTTTTTTATTGCATAGAAAAACAAGTACATGGGAGACTAGGAAGTCAAGATCCTGTCTCCTTGAATTGCAGAAATCATCGTTCTTTATAGCTTTTTTCATTAAAAGCAACATTATTGTAACAACTATAGAACTGCCATTGACCAATTAGAAATGAATGCTACAGCATTAATTTTGCTAACTTAAGATCTCCTGACTGCTTGTGTATAACCTGCTATATTGGGCACTGGTTCTGAATTCCATGATAGAACAAATCTTGTACTTTTCTAATCCTGTCAGCACTTGCTAATGTTAGACAAGAAGCAGACTGGCAGATACGTACTGAAGGGCAATTGAGATGACATTCTGCTATGAAAGCATATTAGAAATGAAATGCATGCACTAACATTTCCCTTCTATGTATCTCTCACCCTTCACACCCCCCCCCTGCTATGTAAGGCATTACCCAGGTGATGATACTTGTTTACGACTTTACAGCGACTACACACTTTCAGACTAATGGTTACTTTTTCAATTGCTATCAGACATTGTTCACATAACTGTGTAAAGATTATGCATGTGTTTCAAAGTTAGTCTTATTTGCAATGAAAACATGTCTACATCTTGATGGAGCAAACCTACAATCTGAACACTGTAATAGTCATCAGTAATAAATTTAGTACTATGCATCTTTTCACATTTCCTTGGTCATTTTGTATAAATTGTCTTATTTTACTAAAATCTTACAACACTTAATTTTCATCTTCTACCACCCTATGATTTAGTTTTAAACCGGAAATATCTATTAAATGATCACTTACAAACATGGGTAGTCATGGTCAGTGGAACAGTTTCATTCCAACTGACATCCTTCCTTTCTGGATTCTGCTAATTTTAAAATGTATGCTTTAAGCATAAAGATAATACACAATAATCCAAGATAATCTGTTCACTTTATTTTGCATGTGTGTGACCACTTCTTAGTTTTCTTCATAGAACTCTAATACGTTATAAGTCACTGTACATGTTCTAGCATGTTTTTTTTCTGAGTATGTTATCATAACTTCTGTGCTTCTGCTTGACAGGGGCACAGGAAAATTAATTTTCTTGGGTGGCGAAAGCCAGGGTACCTTTTTGGCTAGGCTTGTATAGGCCCTAGGACCAATAACCTAGTATCTACCTAATAACCTATATTTGTTAACTCTAAATGGTTTTGTTTACTCTGTCATTTGATTACTTTATTATTTTTTTTTTCATCCACTACTTGGGGATTTTCTCCTCGGGCCTTCACTGAAAAAGGGCTGCTGCCCAGTCCGACTAACCTGGTTAACAAATGTCAAATGAATAAAGAGAAATAGCTCTAACATAATTATTGTAATGTATAGAAGCATGAAAAACTTTAAAACCCTTCTGCCCCATGCATAAAAAAGGTTGGTTAACCATGCCCATTGGAAACTTCAGCTCCTTTGGCATGTGAATATTCAGCAACTTTTTGAATTATTTCTAGGTGACTGTGGATGGCACCAGTATTATTGGGAATAAAAGAGCAACACTCTGGATGAATGCACACATACACCCTTTAGAAGAGAGGGTAACGTCAAGAGCCATGTGGCACCATAGCACAACACTATGCATTGCAGTCATTTCTTGTTTTAAAGACTCAAAAGTAGAATTACTTAATATTTACAGGAGCTTAGATAAATTCTTAAGTTCCTAGATTAATTTCACTGCCCCATAAGCAAGTGTAATGCATGCAGAAGAAATGACCCCATCATCAAAATCCATGTGAGCAAACTCTTAAAAAGCAGTTTATTGTACAGTGTGATATACCTAGGAGGCATCTTTTTACTAGCTGGGTTAGAAATGTCTTTAGCACCTCTTTTGTGATGAGCATTGCAAATCTTTCCTTCTGGTAAAACAGCTGCATATTGACTAGCTGGATTAACATGATTGATATAATAAAAACCAGACCAGTCTGTAGGTAACCAGGAATAATTCCACAAATATAAAACTATTCACATAATGCTGCCTTGTCCTGCCCTCCAGCCAATCATAAATGTTCCAAGTGAAGTCATAAGTACTAATTAAGTTTCATTTTTACAACAACAAACATTCTTTAGCAGTCATTGCTAGCTGAAGCGGCATTACAGTAAAGGAGGTTAAAACAAGTTTACTCTTCCAATTTTTAGCAAATAAAATAAAGCAAAATGCAGTATGAAGCTCAGAATCAGTCACTTGTATAGCAGTAAAGGGAATACCCCTAACAGTTGCTAACGTTAAGGGTCACTGCGTAAATGTAGAAGACAGCAGAAAAAGTATTAAATTGAGGGTGCCATTCAGATATTCTCTGTTCAGTTCTAACCAAATGCCTGTCTGTATTTTTAGCAAAGCATGTATGTCTATTAAGAAATGATTCGGTACTTACAGTTCTAGTCATTGCAGAGGATGATGCACTTGCACTTCCAGGTGGCAAAAGTAGGCAAAACAAAATGATGAAAAACAGTTATATAGGTTCATAGGTGTGTACTAGGCTAATGGCCCTGGAGGCTTTTCAAGCCTAGCCCATAGGATTACCCTGGCATTGTGCCACCCGACATTAGTTCCCAGTGCCTCTGTCGAGTAGAGCCACTGGAATGATCCCCGGGGTGAATTTTGTATTTCCTATCCACTCATTAAGATTTGTCTTGAAGAGGGCCAGTGAGGTGCTCTGTTTGACATGTATGGGGAAGTCTATTCCATAGCATGGGCAGTCTCTGGGTTAGGAACCTGCCCCTCCAGCATGTTCTGTTGATTGTGGTAATGAGGTTGAGGTCTCTGGAGCATGTAGTGCGGAGGGATTGGGATTTCTTTAGCTGTAGCATTTTTAACAGAGCTGGATCAGACATGGCTTTGTAAGTCAAGCAGAGATTGCCTCTAAGTAGGTAATGTGAGACAGAGAATAGTTGGAGTTTTTTTAGTCTGTCCATATAGGACAAGTGTTTAAAGCCTAGGATCCTCTTTGTGAGGTACTTTTGCAGCCTCTCCAGTTGTTGCGTCTAGTGAAGTACATGCCAAATGGGGCATTGTACTCTATGATTGGCCTAATGAGGGAAGAGTAGAGGGGAGATGATGACCTCTTTCTTCCTGAATGCAAAACCTTTAACAATGAGATGTGCCACATAGAAGGACATTCTGACCACAGTGGCAATGTGGTCAAGAGGTTGCTGTCAGCTTGTGTTCCCAGATCTCTTATAATGCCTTCTGTGTTCAGTGGACTACCAACGATGTGGTAATTCAAGGGAACCGTGTTTTTCCCGAAGGGGATGGTGACACATTTTTTGGCATTGAGCTTAAGGCCATGGTTCTAACACCAGTCATTAGTGTCAGTGAGGCCTTTCTGTAGGATATCAGCATCACTTGGGGAGTTAGTAATAGCTCCCAACTTGCAATTGTCTGCGAACATTGTCAGCCAGAGTCCCTTCATGTTGGCTTGGACTTCAGAGAAATAGATGCCAAACAGGAGAGGACCCAGGACCAAACCCTTTGAGACCCCACTCATGACTGGTCAGCAGTCTGTCTTTGAGCCAGCTACTTTCAGACTGTGGGTTCCATCTGTGAGCCAGTTTGCAACCAACCTAGTGATATAGGGGTTGATGCCTAGCTTAGTGAGTTTTTCTGTGATTGCTGAGTGGGGAATGGTATCAAAGGCTATGGCTAAATCAAGGTAGGCTGTATGAACCACCTTGCCTTCATCCACAGCTCTGGTGACCGACTCAAAGAAGTTGACCAGATTGAGCAGGCATAATCTACCTTTTACAAAACCAAACTGTGTGGGATCCAGAGTTTGGCGATTCCCTATATACTTGTTTATTATGTCCATGATGATGCGTTCCATAGCGTTGCATATCAGACTCGTCAGGCTAATGGAACAATAGTTCCCATGGTCTGTAGTTGCTCCTCCTTTGTGGAGAGGGATGACTATAGCAGTGCACCATTCGGTAGGGACAGAGCCTGAGGTGAGGCTGTGATTGAATAGGGCACACAAGTGAGGTGCCAGTTCACTCTGTAGTTCATGTAGAACACAGCCCGGGATATTGTCAGGTCCCATAGAAGCTATATTCTTGGCCTTGGACAGTGCTGTTTTAACCTGTGCAGCAGTAATACTGGGTGCCTGGCAATGTACTGGTATTGTGATTGGTCCTTTGGTGGGGGGGTTAAAGTTAAAGTTGGTACTGAGTCTGTCAGCTAGTATATTGGCAATATATGTTGGCTTGCTATAGGAGGTTCCATTGTGCAGTAGCTCAAAGCAAATCTGGGTATTGCCATGGAGATTCTGTACATAACTATAGAAGGGCTTGTTTTCATAGCTAGCTTTAGAGGATTTGAGGGATCTCAACTGTTTGTTGAGACTGATAAGGGAGTTCTTCCTGTCTTGGGACTTCACCTTATTCAGCATCAGTTTCCTCCTCCTGTTGTAGAGTTTGTTTATGGCAGAGGACCACCAGATTGGCTTCCTTTTTGGAGGAGAGCGCCTTTATTCTGGTGGTTATGGCAAGATCCATGCATTTGTGTGTGTGTTCGTACAGTGCATTGGTGTATGATTTGGCGGTCATGCAACTGTTCTCCATTTGCATGGGTGTCTCAAAGTTAGCCATCTCTGTTTTTAGGAGCCCAAAGTTAGCTTTGGAGCAGTTTTTCATGGTGGTTACCTTTGCGGAGGGGGTGGAGGGAATGTGGATTTCCAAGGTGATTAGTTTGTGGTCGGATCTAACCAGGCAGGAGCTGACTGTTGGTGTAGAGCAACGGTCACCAAGCTAGTCCAAGGCATTGGAATTAATGAATTCCAGGAAACGTTGGGTGAGTGTATTGGTACATGAGTAGTTTTGCCAGTTAATGGATGGGTAGTTGAAGTTGCCCAGTATGAGAGTGTTAGTATGGACCCTAATATTCTCCAGGGTGCTTAGGAACGTGGAGTGCAAGTCTTGGGACATGGTTTGGGGACCTATAGCAGGCTACGACCTGAATCGCTGTGTTACCCAATGTTAGCTGCAGCTGAAGTATCTCTGATTTGTTATGTTGGGCTACCAGTCTGGTGGTGTGCGTATCCTTTATGAATATGGAAACACCATCACCTTTGGAGCTTCGGTCCAAGTTCTGGGTCCAAAAGGTGTGGAATGTGTTGTAGCCTGGTAGTGCATGGGTGCTTTCTGCTGCCTTTAACCAGATCTGTGTAACAGCACAAGCATCTGTCTTCTCCATTTTAAGGAGTGCTTTGAACGAGTGCATTTTGAGATTTAGACTTCTAGTGTTGAGCAGCATGACCTCAGATTGCATTTGTTTGTAGCTGTTACGGTGGTAATTTGGTCTTTAAAACAACGCCTAAAAAGGCACTATATGGGGTGGCAAGTGCCTTTGCCAGTATCCAGAATCCCAGGGGTGACAGATGCAGGCCATCTCTGGCAAAGCATCGAGGTCTGACAGTCATGTCATCCCAGGCTGACTGATACTGGATCCCCTTATAATGACACCAGAAACTTAGCCAGTTGTTAGTCAGTCATTTTCTGCTTGTACTATGCTATCATTCTGGGTGATGGTAGGATGCTACTCAGGGCTAGGGTCATACCCGCTTGGGCTACATAATCTGAGAGCTCCTTCATGTCTCTTTTCCTGTAGTCCAGGGACGTATGTCTCAAGTCATTCGCACCCACATGTACAATGACAGTCATATTTGTACCTGTTAGAGGGACCTGAGTGCGTGCGTTGTCTGATTCTGGCACCTTACAGGCAGCTAACGGTTACTTTCTCCTTATTCAACCTAGTGAGTGGGACATCAGTGTGCCTCACTATCGAGTCACTTATGGTTAGTGTGTTGGGCATGCTGTTTTGCCTTAGGGGCTTTGGCTGAGTAGCACATTGTTTAGGAGAGTTATGTGTCTCGTGATTAGTGTTGTGATGGTTGACTGCGTTTCTGCCTTGGAGCTGTCTGCTGTTTGGGTAGATTTTTATTGAGAGCCTCCACAAAGGTGGGTGTGTGGTTTGTGTTTTTATGTGAAGGCAGTGCTGGTGTGTGTTCTGGAGGGCTGTGTGTTCCATGTGGTGTGGTGCAAGTGTTGACCTTCTCTTGACCAGCTATTCCGGTCTTGATTGGAGAGTGAGTGGCTTCCAGTTTGGATATAAAAGTGCATCTCTTGCAAGTCTGAGTGTTGGGAGGTAAGAGAAGAAGGTTGTTAGTGTACATGAGGCAGTTGCTATATTGCTTCAGGAATGCCCAAGTTCACCATGTTAATAGGAGAAAGCACAGGGAACTGACCTTTAGACATGCCTGGAGGGGTGGGCATTAATAATCAGTACTGGAGCTGTTTCCATGTAGAACGTTTAGTGCTGGTAGCACTTTTGTGTGTTGCAAGAAGTCTGGTAAAGTGCTAGACTAATAAGCTAGTAAAAGTGCAGGAGAGAAGAGAAGTAGTAGATCTAAAGGAAAAATTGAAGAGCAGACTTTTTAGCACCGCTGAGAAACTTACAAACGGTCCTGGATACAGCAATTCTGTATCTGGACTAGACTAATTACAGGAAGGGTTGGGAATCGAGCACAAACGTGGACTTTTAAAGCAGAAAGTTGAGAGAGATGGAAAAACTACCCAAACAGCCAATAAACTACAATTTCTAAGCCAGAAACCACAACTCTTGTGGTGTAGGCTACCTAGTGCTTACCTCTCCCAGTGACAAGCTATAAGGTGTCCCTGCAACACAGAAAGGCTTAGGGGGCTCAGAAGCTTACAAATAGTCCTGTAGTGATGATTGGTCTCCAGGAAAAACGAACATGTTGGGGCTGGAGAGGGTTGTGAAGAAACTGTGAAGGATGTTGGATGTGCTGTTCCTTGTGCAGACTAAATCAAAACTCCAAAATGTCATTAACCAAGGAACTTAATTGCCAATGATTTTGAAAGGGAGCATTGTCTGGATAAAGCAATGTCCAAAACCATTTCCAAAATGCAAATCAGTAATGTTGGAGTTGGAAGCAAGGAAAAATGTCGTCAGACTTGAATCAAAAACAAGTAGTGCAAGAAGAAGCTGGATTTGTCCCCCTCACACATGTTCTCATACAATACTAGTCCAAGCTCAAGTAGTGAAAATGAAGTTTATTAATTCCCCACTGTAGATTTGATCTGGGACACTCCCCCCAGTCCCATCTCTTTACCTGAATAGACTCCTTCTGCATTGTTTTTAGTCATTTTTGATTTAATTGCATTTTTAAACTGTTTGGTCTAACATTGCTACATACTCAAGTGTGCTAGCTTGCACTGCATTTAAATTGTTTTGACTTCTGTTTTAGCTACTTTTCTGTATATACAAAAAAAAATACCTTTTCTGTAACTAGTGTAGTCCAGATTCAGATTTGCTGTATCCAGGACTGTATGTAAGCTTCTGAGCCGCCCCCAAGCTTTCTGTGTTGGAGGGAAGCCTTTCTAGCTCATCAGTGGGAGTGGTAAGCACTAGGTAACCTATCTACCACATAAGGAGTGGTTCTTGCCCAGAAATTGTAGTTATTGACTGTTTGGGCAGTTTTTCCGTCTCGCTCAACTTTCTGATTTAAAAGCCCCATTTGCACTTGTTTCCCCCCCTTTCCTGTAACTAGTTTAGTCCAGATACAGATTCTTACTTTTAGCACTTGAATTTGCTTATTCATGATCAGCACTTGTTCAGAACTTGTAAGCACTAAATAACCTACTAATTACTACAGCACTCAACCTTCCTCATTACCTAGAGGAAAACAGTTTTGGTACTTACTTTCCTCACTTGTTTAGAGAAAAACGGCTCTTGTACTCACTTTCCTCACTTATCTAGAGGAAAATAGTTTTTTTATTCAGGCATGTTCAAGGGTCAGCTCCTAGTGTTCTCTCCTGTCTATCTGATGAATCTGGGCATCTTGGGGCAATGTAGAAATTGCCTCATGTACACAGACAACCCTCCTCTCCTACCACCCAACACTACAACCTGTGAGAGATGCACTTATCTAGCCAAACTGGAGGTAAAGCTCTCTTCGATCTAGAGACTGAACTTGACAGTCAAGAGGAGAAGGTAAACACTTGCACCACACCAAACTCATCACATAGTCTCACTAAATCTACACCACCAAAATCCACACATAGAAACACAAAAACATTCGCTGAGGCTCTCAATAATAATCTGCTCAAGCAATGGAGACCTCCAAAGCAGAAATGCAAGCAACCTCCACCCCCCCAACACAACCCAAATGACACACAGCCTGCAGACTCAGTGTGCCACTCAACCACAGCCAATAAAGCAAAACAATGTACCCAACACACTAGTCATAGGCGACTCTATAGTCAGGCACACTGATGTCCCACTCACCAGGCTAAACAAGGAGAAGGTTACTGTCAGCTGCCTGTCTGGTGCCAGGATCCGCCACATAACCCACGCGCTCAGGTCACTCCACAACAAGTACAAATATGACTCTGTCATTGTCCATGTTGGTGTGAACGACCTGAGGCGTACCTCCCTGGACTACATGAAAAGAGACATGGAAGAGCTATCCGATCTTGTAGCCCAGGCAAGTAAGACCCTAGCCCTGAGTAGCATTCTGCCATCACCCAGAATGATGCCGCAGTACAAGGACAAAATGATTGACTTCAACAATTGGCTAAGCTTCTGGTGCAATTCTAAAGGGATCCAGTATCTGTCTGCCTGGGATGACATGGTCGAATGACCATGATCCTTTGCCAGAGATGGCCTGCATCTGTCACCCCTGGGATTCCGGATACTTGCTAAGGTTCTTGCCGCCCCTATAGTGCCTTTTTTAGGCAAGGTTCAAATGACAAATTCACCACCGTAACAGGAACAGGCCAGCAAAAACTGAGGGTGATGCTACTCAATGCTAGAAGTCTAAATCTAAAAATGCACTCGGCACTCCGTAAAATGGAGAACATCGATATCTGTGCAGTGACTGAGACCTGGTTCAAGGCTCCAGAGAGCACCCTTGCACTACCAGGCTATAATTCATACCACACTTTTCGGCCATGTAACCTGGACGGGAACAGCAAAGGCGGAGGTGTGTCCATATTCATTAAGGATATCAACACCTCCAGACTAGTTGCTCAGCATAATGCAGCTGAGTTTATCCAAGTGCAACTAACTCTGGGCAAAACTGCAATCCAAATTTTAGCTTGCTACAGATCACCCACCATGCCCCAGGATTCCCACTCCTCTTTTCTTGATGTACTGGAAAATATTAGGGTTCAACCAAACACCCTAATAATGGGCGATTTCAACTACCCCACCATTAACTGGGAAAACTACTCATGTACCAACTCCTTCGCTCAACGCTTTCTGGAATTCATAAACTCCAATGCCGTGGGTCAGCTTATCCACACCCCCACCAGGGGCAACAATATCCTAGATCTAGTCATTACCAATATGAGTGACCGGTGTTCCACAACTGAAGTCAACCCCTCATTGGTCCGATCCGACCATACGCTAATTACCCTAGACCTCCACATCCTGCCTCCACCCCCCATTAAGGAAACCATGGTAAAAAATTTCTCCAAAGCCAACTTCATGTTTCTTAAGACAGAAGTGGTGAACTTCATGACACCCATGCAGGTGGACAATACAGTTACGACTACTGAATACTACACAATTGCACTTTATAAGCACTTACATGAGTGCATGGATTGTGCTATCCCAAACAGAACCAAGACACTATCCTCCAAAAAATGGAAGCCAAACTGGTGGTCCCCTGCCATAAACAAACTGTACAACAGAAGGAAGAAACTCTCTTGCAAAAGGGAGTAAAATCCCACGAGTGGAGGAGCTCCCTGGTCAGCCTCAGTAAGAAGCTGCGATCCCTGATAAAATCCTCCAAAGTTAGTTACGAAAACAAAATTGCCACTGATTCTAAAGACAACCACAAAGCAATCTATAGCTATGTCAAGAATCTCAATGGCAACACTCGGATCTGCTCTGAGTTACAGTACAATGGCACTAAATGTACAGACCCAACTGATATTGCCAACATCCTGGCAGATAGGTTCAGTGCTAACTTTACCCCCCCCCTCACCCCCTAAAGAGCCCATCTCTATACCGGAAGAATGCAAAATTCCTGTAATCACGGCTGCACAGGTAAAACCACACTCTCCAAAGCCAAGAACACAGCATCCATGGGACCAGATAACATCACAGGCTGCGTTCTACACGAACTACAGAATGAACTGGCACCCCACCTAAGTACCATGTTCAATCATAGCCTCACCTCAGGCTTTGTGCCTGCTGAATAGCGCACAGCAACGGTTATCCCACTCCACAAGGGGGGAGCCACCACAGACCCCGGGAACTACCTCCCCATTAGCCTGACAAGCCTGGTCTGCACGGCCATAGAACGTATCCTCATGGAACTTATAAACAAAGACATTGGTAATCTCCAAACTCTGGATCCCACCCAGTTCGGGTTTGTAAAAGGCAGATCATGTCTCCTAAACCTGATAGATTTCTTAAGCAGTCACCAAAGCCGTAGACAAGGGTAAGGTGGTTCACACAGCCTATCTAGATCTTGCCAAGGCTTTCGACACCATCCCCCACTCTGGAATTATAGATAAACCCACTAAACTAAGTATAAGTCCCTATGTCACAAGATGGGTTGCCAACTGGCTCACTGACGGAACCCACACTGTGAAAGTAGCAGACTCCAAATCAGACTTCAGACCAGTGACAAGTGGAGTACCACAGGGTTCAGTCTTGGGTCCCCTCCTGTTTGGTATCTACTTCTCTGAAGTACAGGCTAACACAGAAGGTCTTTGGCTAACTAAGTTCGCAGATGACTGCAAACTAGGAGCTATAATCGAAACTCCTAACGATGTGGACATCCTACAAAAGGGCCTCACTGAGACAGATGCCTGGTGTCAAAGCCATGGCCTCAAGCTCAATGCCAAAAAGTGCATTGTCATTTCCTTTGGTAAAAACTCTGTACCCATGAACTACAACATAGGCGGTAGTATACTTAACATCGAAAGTGTGATGAGACCTTGGGACACAGGTGGACAGTAGTCTCGCCTTTGATAATCACATCGCCATAGTAGTCAGGAAATCCTTCTACATGGCACACCTCATCACAAAAGGTTTCTCACCCAGAAAAAAAGAGGTAATTGTTCCCCTCTACTCATCACTCATTAGACCCATTATAGAGTACAATGCCCCTTTTGGTATGTACCTCACAAGACCTCTACAACAACTGGAAAGGCCGCAGAAATACCTCACAAAGAGGATTACCAGCCTCAGATGCCCTACGCAGACAGTCTCAAAAAAACTCCAGCTTTACTCTGTCGCATATCGCCTACTCAGAGGTGATCTCTGCCTAACATACAAAGCTATGTCAAACCCAGAGCTGTTGGACATGCTCCACTTAAAGAAATCCCAATCCCTCCGAGCTACACACTCTAGGGACCTAAACCTTGTCACCACAATAAACAGAACATGCTGGAGGGATAGATTCCTGTCCCAGAGACTTCCCATACTCTGGAATAAACTACCTATGTATATCAAACAAAGCTCTTCATTAACACTCTTCAAGAAAAATCTTGATGATTGGATGGGAAATAGGAAATTCATCCCAGGGATCACCTCAGTGGCTCTGCTTGACAGTTGCACAGGAAAATAATTTTCTTGGGTGGCAAAAGCCAAGGCACCTTTTTGACTGGGCTTGTATAGGCCCCAGGGCAAATAGCCTAGTACCTACCTATGAACCTATAAGATACAGATAAGCACTTTCGTCCAATAAATAAGGACTTCATCAGATTAAACATAAAACATAAATTTCCCTTTTATAATGACAAAACAAGAAATGTCATGAATGTTACATATTAAAATCGGTACAAAACACACCCCCTTAAAGCCATAAATATACATAAACATTAAATGGTAAAAACATATATATAACTTCAAAAAATCAGTAAAAGATGAATCACGTTAAAAGCATGTAGAATTAGCATAGCTCATTAAAAAACTTATTTATAAAATGTAGTGGTGCTGCGGTAGCGTTGTCTCCTCATAGCAAGACGTTGTCCCGTTCGATTCTCAGCTAGAGCGTCTTCTGTGCGGAGGCATACGTGAATGGGGTGTGCCTTCGTTGAAGGTTGTGCATCAGGGCTGGTAACCCGGTACGTAAAAATCCACCACCAATTATTAGCGGACCGGAGTTCTGCTGTGGTGACCCCTAACCGGGAAAAGCCGAAAGACACAAACAAATTAAAAAACTTATTTATAACTAAACTTAGGTTATCCTTCAATAGCTTTTAATTTTAATAGAGAGCTAATAGAAATGCTCTCATTCAAACCTGGCCAGTTGTCTGCAGCAAGACGCAACTGCCAGTATAGCTCTCTTTTTTTTCTAATAATAGTGACCAAGCTCCACCTTGTATGTCAGTATTATAAAGACTACAATAAGAAAATGTTATTTATTCTTGAAGGCAAGGCCTTTTCGAAATATTCTTTAAATGAATTAAATGGAGCATACAATAAGATTAGAAATGAGCTTCAAGATTTATTTATTGAAGGGTCCATATCTATTGAATCTGTCCATCCCCTTAGTAGAGAATTCGGGCATTAGGTGTGGGAAATGGACATACGCTTCAGCAACATTTGCCCTCTGAGCACTGAGCTGTTTAGACCCCATTATACATTTCCAGAAGGACTGACTAAACAGCTTACAGTGGGTTTTGTTAGTGAGCCAGTTGTCAACCCATCTTGCGACGTAGGGATTTATACGTAGCTTAGTGAGTTTAGCTATAATTCCAGAATGGGGGATGGTGTCGAAAACCTTGGTGAGGTAAAGATAGGCTGTGTGAACCACCTTACCCTCATGTACAGCTTTGGTGACTGCCTCAAAGAAGTCGATCAGGTTCAGGAGGCATGATATGCCTTTCACAAACCCGAACTGGGTGGGATCCAGAGTTTGGAGGTTACCAATGTCTTTAATGAGTTCCATGGCCTTGTAGACCAGGCTCGTCAGGCTAATAGGGCGATAGTTCCTGGGATTAGTGGTGGCTCCCCCTTTGTGGAGTGGGATAACTGTTGCTGTGCGCCATTCAGTGGGCACAAAGCCTAATGCGAGTCTAATATTGAACATGGTGCTTAGGTGGGGAGCCAGTTTGTGTAAAACGCAGCCTGGTGTGTTGTCCGGTCCCATGGATGCTGTGTTTTTGGCTTTAGAGTGTGCAGCTTTTACCTGTGTAGTTGTGATTACAGGGACTCTGCATTCTTCCTGCATAGATATGGGCCCTTTGGGGGGGGGGGGTAAAGTTAGCACTGAACCTATCTGCAAGGATGTTGACTATATCAGTTGGTTCAGTAATTTTCGTGCTGTTGTGCTGTGACTCAGAACAGATCTAGGTGTTGCCATCGAGATTCTTGACATAGCTATAGAATGCTTTGTGGTTGTCCTTAGAATTAGTGGTGATTTTGTTTTTGTAGCTAGCTTTGGAGGATCTTATAAGGGATCTCAGTTTCTTACTGAGGCTGACCAGGGAGCTCTTCCACTCATGGGATTTTACTTTCTTTTGCAGCAGTTTCTTTCTTCTGTTGTACAGTTTGTTTATGGCAGGGGACCACCAGATTGGCTTCCTTTTTTTGGAGGATAGCATCTTGGTTTTGTTTGGGATAGCACGATCCATGCACTCGTGTAAGTGCTTATAGAGTGCATTTGTGTAGGATTCAGCAGTTGTAACTGTATTGTCCATCTGCATGGGTGTCATGAAGTTCACCACTTCTGTCTTAAGAATCATGAAGTTGGCTTTGGAGAAATTTTTTTACCGTGGTTTCCTTAATGGGTGTTGGGGGTGGGATGTGGTTATCAAGGGTGATTAGCGTATGGTTGGATCGGACCAATGAGGAGTTGACTTCAGGTGTTGAACACCGGTCACTCATATTGGTAATGACTAGGTCTAGGATATTGTTGCCCCTGGTGGGGGTGTGGATAAGTTGATCCAGGGCATTGGAGTTTATGAATTCCAGAAAGCGTTGAGCTAAGGAGTTGGTATAATCTCTGAGGAAGTATGAGTGGATGTGCTCTGTGGATCACCAGGATGCCTATTACCACATAAAGATAAAGCCGTAATCCAGGAGATTTCTCCATTTCCAGCTGGGAGCTAGTCACTATCCGATCGTAGCACTGCCCTTCAGTCTCACTACAGCCCGGAGAATGTTTACCAAAGTTATGGCAGTAGTGGTAGTGCTCTTCTGCTTGCTTTAGGGATCAAGGTTTTCCTGTATTTAGATGATTGACTCCTCACTGTTTTGTCCAGGGATCTACTCCTTCAACACCAGGACCTTTTTCTGTAGTTAATGGTGAACCTCAGAATTAAGGTAAACCAATCCGAGTCAACTTCTTCCAACCCAACAGAATTCATAAGACGTCATCGAGACACGACCTTTCAAATAACAATGTTACCAATCTTCAGGCTGGCTTCCCTCCGACTAATTACCAGCCAGGTAATGCAACATCTGTCCTTGCAAGGAAGACTGATTCTCCGACTACTGGGTTTAATGGCTTCAACCATTATGCTAATCCATTTAGTCAAATACCTCATGAGGGTACTTCAGTCAACTGTCTCCATACAGTAGTCCAAAACAGCCATGCACTACATGCCAAGATTTTATCATTGAGATTTGCAAGGATCGCATCAGGTGATAGCTAACTTCTCCATCGGTTACTGAGGCTTTCCTTTTTGCTCAACACAACCAGTAGTGACCACAACAGTGGATGCCTCCCTTCTGGTGTGTCAAGGGTTGCATTTTGAGGGGAGGATAGTCCAAGGTTCCTAGTCATATCTAGAGGCTAATCTTCCCATCAGTGTCTTGGAGATGAGAGCAGTCCTAGCATTGTAGGCTTTCAGGATTTCCTCCCCAGGGGTATGATTACTGTACAGGCAGACAAACATGGTGGTGGTCTGGTAAATCAACAAATGGGAGGACCTGATCTTATGTTTTTTGTTGGGAAGCCATGAGTGTGTGGTAGTGGGTGATACCATCAGAAATCAGTGTGAAGACGACACATACCCAAGGACATCCAGTGTCTCAGCAGATAAACTCAGTAAAACTATTATGATGCGTCATCAGTGGTCACTCAACCAATCAGTAACCATGTAAAATTTCAGCTGTTTGAGCAAACCTTGCTGTGACCTCTTTGCTTCATACCTAAATAACAAATGTAGTGGTTACTTTGCCCTTATTCCTCCACACTTACAGCTGCTGAGGGATGCTGTACTCTACATTTTGCCCCAGGTCTGCTATATGATTTTCTACCTATTTTGCTACTAAGCAAGTTTATTCAGAAAGCAAGATGATAAAAGACCAAAGTGATCCTCATTGCTCCCTTTTGTCCCTGGCTAGTCTGGTTCCTGTGACCTCGTGTAGTACATCCTCCATAGATGTTGTGCCAGTATCCAAACTTTGAGTCACCCACCTGGACTGCCTCCTCCGGATCAAAAGTCCATGAAATTGACAGCTTGGTTTCTCCAATTCTGACCATAGCCAGAGATTTCAGGCTATCTGCATCAGTTGTTCATGTTATGTCAGCCTGTCAAACAATCCACCAATGGGATATACCACTGTAAATGGAAAAGGTTTTCCATTTGGGTCTTATTGAAGGGCTTGGATCCCTTGTTAGTATCTATTCTGGAATTTTTGTCAGAACTGTTGAGTCATTCTAGTTTTTCAACCATCAAAGTGAAAATGGCTGTTATCTCTAATTTTCATATTGGACACTGATACCGCTTTATCATTTTTAAAGCTTTCTAAACCATTCCTTAAGAAAATTTTTCTTATAAGACCAACAGTTAAGGGCCCAGTATCTCCTTGGAATATTATCTTATTTCAAGCCTTGACTCAACCCTCTTTTGAGCCAGCAGCTTCAGTGGATGTGAAGAGGTCCTTCTGTGTTATTGTTGCAGTATTTTTTACCTGGGGGATCGGCCAGTATACCAAAGCCTTTAGATCTTGTATGCTCTGTACATCACACATAAGCTACCCGCACAGGACATCGGGCATAAAGGTGACCTACATTCACAGTTAAACCAAAAAATGAAGATAAGAGCAAGTGGCGCCAAAACAAACTAAAACCAAAAACAGAGCATCACAGTCCACAAGTGCAAATAAATCCAGTCCTTTGGATACGAAACCAACAGTTTATTGAATGATCCACAAAGTGCAGCACTTTGTGGATCATTCAATAAACTGTTGGGTTCGTATCCAAAGGACTGGATTTATTTGCGCTTGTGGACTGTGACGCTCTGTTTTTGGTTTTACATTCACAGTTACCCAGAACTACTTTGCCGCCAGTCTGAACGCCATCATTGCTCTGAACATCCTTTTCCTGTGCTGAATGCCTAGCCATCAGATAAGTGCTCTGTTGGTTTCTTTTTTTTTCTTTTGGTTTATATCTCTATTGGTTACTTGTGGTTCATAACAGCCAAGAAGGGAAAATTTTAGTGTGGGAGACAGATTATCCATAAGGATCGTCACGAACAGTGTCTCTTTTGTCTGGGTGCTTCCCATGACCGTACATCCTGTAACATTTGTAAGACTTTTGTGCCCAAGACTGTTAGAAGCTGGTTATCTGTCTCAAGAACCAGAGGCTTAAACTGTTAGCCCAGGGTTGCATGGTGGAATCTACTAACCTCGAGGTACATTAAGTAAGAAGACAGCCAAGGAATCTCATCCAGATTCTTTGGCTGTCCATCCTCCACTGGACATTTTTCTGTTAGCAGGTGATAGCTCTGTAGGCCGTTCAGTGTCTGTCAGATTCCTCTACCATGACTCTGTTGGAGGCTGACCTGGATCCTTCCTTTCACATGTCGTCTGAGATTTTGCAAGTGTCTGCTCCAGATGGTGAGGGGAACCCACGGTTGATTTATCTTGGAGGCCTTAAGGGGATTCTGCAGAGTCTGGTCAGGGAAGAGGTTCTGGATACTATTATTGTATCCTGTAAGGGTTCGAAACTTCCAGTGTTAGTGCTGACGTCCCTGCCAAGAAAAATCAGAAGACTACACATTCTTCTGTACACCCAAAGGATCCTCAAAAGGAATGGCAGGAATTTACGCAAGGCCTGTGTAATGACTTAATGGGCCTAAAACCTCCCCAAAGGGTTTTTGTGCCTAATACCCATTGGACTTCAGCTTTTTCCGAATGGAGTAGGGAACCATATTTCTTTGAGTATTCAGTCTGATGATGGGTATTCATCTTACTTTTCGTAGATGCTTTCAGTTTTGTCTTATAGCTGTGATGGAGAAGAGTCCATTAATCCTGATTCTTTGAGGAATTGTCTTTTGGAGACGTTCTAGCTAGAATGATGGAATACTCCAAAGAAACCTGACAGGTTCAGTAAGGTTCCTGTGGATTGTCAATTCTTAAGTGTCATCTTGCTGACCCTGTTGTGGTGTCAGTTTCCTCTGACAAGCCTTCTAAACATTTGCCATCTTCCAAGCTTCTGCCTTCCAATAAGGTTAGTAGGGCAATGGAGAGAATTGGTAAGAAGGTTTATACTGCTTCTGCCTTGGCTTTTTGGCCCTTCAGTTACCAGACTGACATGACCAGACATACTTTAGACTTGATTGTCCAGGCTTGTCAGGGTTTTTCCGATCTCTCTGGTTCTGAATCAAAATCTTCTGCTCTATCTGTATTTGGTTCTCCTTCTCCGAGGCTGCTGATGCCTCTTCCAGAATTTCTGCCTTTGGGTCTGTCAATGAGGCATTACTCTTGGTTTCACCTGCAGTCAGTTCCTGAAGACATTAAGGCCAAGTTGCTGAGTGCTCCTTTGGATAATAAAAATCTCTTTTTGGGACTGCTGCTGCTATGTTCAGATATCTTCAAGAAAAAGGTAAAGCCTTGCAGGACTTTAAACATATTTTTGTGTCCCTATCCCTAAGTTCCAGAGGAATTCTCCTAAAGCTTTTGTGTACAGGCAGCCTCGTCAGGCCGCTGATGGTAGGAAGGGTGGTAGACGAGCTTCTCCTGCTAAGTCTGTCAGCCTCCTTTATCAGACATTTTGCATCCCCCACCCCTCGTTGACTAGATTAATTTATCCCTTCAGCTCTCCCTCTGTCTTGTAAACTGGCATCTCATCACCTTGGGTTCTTGGGTTCTGTCATCTGTCAGGGTTACCTGTGGTGTGGAAGTCTCTCCCTCCTTTTTCATGGATTTCTCCAACCTCTTCTAAAGCTACATCATTTTTCAAAGATCTTTGATGGACCAGGGAACTTTTCAGCTTCTCCCGCCTTCCCAAGTAGGAGAAGGATTTTATTCCAGGATGTTCTGGTCCCTTGAAAGGAGGGCACTTGGAGAACTCTTCTGGATGTGTCCCTACTCAACACCTTTCTCTAAGTTCCTTCTTTTCAGATGCTTACTCTCCCAACCCTGTTTCCTCTTGTACTACCCCTGGCTTTTCTGGTGTCCTTGGATCTGAAGGATGCTTACCTTCATGTTTGTGTTCATATTTTCAGGAAGTTTTTATGTTTGTTTCTTCCTGTCATTTTCAGTTCTCTACTTTGCCCTTGGCCTCTCTGTGCCCCAAAGGTATTCACAAAATGTCTAACTGCTGTTATTGCCTTTTGCAGGCTCCAAGTCATTCACATCTTTCCTTATCAAGATGACCTGTTTCTTCAGACACCTTCTCCCACTTGCCTATTACAGGAGCTGGAGTTCACCATCTCTCTCTCCTTCAAAGACCGGGGTTAATCATCAACTTCCAAATGTCTGTCCTGACTCCCTGTCAGAATCATATGCATCTGAGCTGCAGGATTCCAACAGTGCCAATGTTGGCCTCTCTTCCACCTCAGAAAGTTTTGACCATGACTGCTTTCTTTCACTCTCTCTTTTTCCTCTGCCTGCTAGTCCAGCCAGAGAATTTCTTCAAGCCCTGGGATTCATGGCCTCTTCTATTCCAATGGTCTCTTTTGCCAAGCTGCACATACGAAGGCTTTAATGGTACCTCAAGTCAGTTTGCCACTCTCTGGATTTTAGAGATTGCTTCTCCTTCCTTGTGTAAAGCAGGAATTCGAGTGGTGGATTCAGCAACTTATCCTCATCCCAGGCCCATCTTTTCAGACTCCAGTTTCTTCTCAAGAAATGTTCACGGACTCTTCAGACATGGGGGTGGGGTGCCTCCTTTGGTCACCTGAAAGTTGAGGGTATCTGGCCCCCTCACCAGAAGACAGACTATATCAGCAGTAAAAAGGGGATAACTCTGATTCTGGCCCCTCAGGCTTTTCATCATGTGCTGTCTCCAGGCCCTGTGAAGGTGTACACAGACAACACCACAGTGATGTGGTATGTGAACAAGCAGGGGAGCACAAAGTCTTACCTTCTCTGCAGGCTGGTTGTTCAGCACTCAGTTCAGTTCTCAGTTTAACTCATCAGGATCTGGCTCTCAATTATCAGTTTAAATCATTGGGCAGTGTGTAATCCTACAGAGCACAATCTAGTGGCAGACTCTTTCAGCCAGTCTAGAATGCAGGCTTACAAATGGGTGCTTCACAGAGACGTGTTTCTGGACTTAGTCCATCTGTGAGGTATTCCTCGGGTAGATCTTTTTCCATCCCCTCTGAACAGGCATCTCCCTGTTTTCTGTTCCAGAGTGCCATGCCATCTGGCGTGGAAAACAGACTCCCTTTCCTTTTCCTTGGAAGGGGATATTTCTCTACCCCATCCTTCCCCTACTTCCCCTACTTCCAGTAGTCTTGCAGAAGATTTAGCTGGACTCCCAAAAATATTGTTAGTGACTCCCTTTTGGCAAAGACAGCACGGTTTCTCTCTCTTTAATTCATCTGGCCGGGGGCAGTCACTTCAAGTTACCTCACCAGTTGGACCTCCTCATGGGTCTCTCATTCATCCTCACTTGTCCACTCTTCAGCTGACACTGAGTGATAGGGTTTTTATCCCTTTTAGGCACCTTTTCTGAGAATATGCTCAAGGTTTTACAGGAGGCAGGAAAACCTGCAACCAGAGAGTCATATTTGTCCAAATGGGAAAGATTTTCTGTCTGATGCTATGCTCGTAATCAGGACCCTATTTCAGCTGGGGTCCCTATGGTTTTCTCTCCTATTTGTGTGTGATACTCCAGTCTGGGTTGGCCTATTCCTCTGTAAAGGCCCATTTGTCAGCTATTTCTGCCTGTCTGCTCTTTGAATCCTCCTTTAGGTTATCGCTTTGAAGTCCAACAGTTTCTTAGGCATCCTGCATCTTAGGCCCCAAAGAAGCCTATTCCTTCTCATTGAGACCTTAATTTTGTTTTAGAAAAATTGACCCAGGCTGCTTTTGAGCTGGCAGGTTCAGCTACTTTGCAACATTGCACCTGGAAGACTGTCTTATTGCTTGGTCTTACTTCTGCCCGGAGGGTTTTTGAGCTACAACCCCTTAGTAGCCATTCCTCTTTCAGTTTTTCACAGGGATAGGGTGTTTTTGTACTAATCCTTCTTTTATGCCCAAGATCTTTAATGAGCTGTCTTTGAATCAAGGCAGTACAATTCCCTTCTTTTTTTTCCCTTTTTAGTTTGTTAATGAGGGGGTTCTTCAAGTCTTGGATTTGCACAGACAGCTCTTCTATTATTTGGATAAAACTAAGGCCATTTGTAAGTCCGACCAGCTTTTTGTTTCTTTTCATTACAGGACATTGGGTTTGACTGTTTCTCAGCAAGCCATCTCCTGGATATCTAAGGCCATTTCTTTTCAAGTGTCTGTTACTTCAGTCCCAACTCATTCCACTTGGGCTGTTGCCTCTTCTGGTGCTTTTATTCAAGGTGTTGTACAACAGTTCAATTCTTGAAGCTACTGCTTGGTCTTCAGTGCATACCTTTACTAAACATTATAAATTGGGTATGGTTTCTAGGGACAGAGCAGGTTTTGCCAGAGCCATTCTGCATGGGTTCGTTGAGGGCTCTTGCCAGTCTTCCACCTTCTAATCTTTTTCTTGAGCTTTTGTATTTGTCCCTAAGGTGAAGAACAATGTAACAGCGATAGTGATATAGAAGGGCATAGTATAGCTAAAGGAGGATTCAAAGGTAGACAGGTAGAAATAGCTGACAGTGGGCCTTTACAAAAGAATAGGCGAAGCCAAATGTCCTTTTTATTCACTGTTGCAGTATTCGGTCCCATCCTCCATTCCCCATTTTCTTTTGGGCTTTGTTTTGGTTTCTCTACTGGCTGAGGGTCTCCCTTTTTCATCTGCATTTTCTCTTTCTTGATGGGCATGACCCTTTTTGTCCTTGGAGAATGTTCTCTTCTGCGGCAATTTGGTTCTGGGTAACTGTGTCCGTATGTCATCTTTATGACCTACGTCCTGTGCAGGGAGCATACATGTGATGTGCGGCACATACAAGATACAAAGGCGTTGGTATACTGAATGGAAATTAGATTATCCTTGGCAGGAGATACTGCAACAGTGAAGAGAAGTACATTTGCTTTTATGGGAAGATTTTTACACAATTGTACTTTAATTGAAGAGAGTTTTTTTTCTGGTTGCAGTCACTTCAGCTGTACGAATCTGAGAACTAAAAGCTTTTTCAAGGGGTCTCTAAAATGACTCTCTAAAGATGGTTATCAGAGTGTATATTCTTATATATATTAAAAGCAAAACTCAAACCTCACTCGACAAGAGCTGTAGCCACCTCTACCACTTGTATGAATAGGCTCCCCATTGGCGATATTTGTGCAGCAGCAACAACTTTGTTACCTGTCCATACTTGTGTCTCATTACAAATTGGATGTACAGTCTAGATCACATTATTCATTTGGTTAAGCTGGCCACAGGCACGTACTTCCTTGATACCACCCAGGTAATAAGCAGCTTGGGAATCTGTTCCAAAGGTTGAATCGGACAAAAAAAAAAAAAAAAGACTTTATCTGAGCTGGTAATCCAGTGAGGTATGTAAGTGTTTACGCCTAGCTCAGAGCGGTTGTTGCCTGTTTTTTTGTCTGGTTTAACATCCCTCCCCCCTTCCAATATTGCCACTGACAGCTTCTGATGATGGGCAGTTCTCCCTAGACCCTGTCACCACTTTAGAACAAGGTGGCAGGGTTGGATCCAATCAGATCCAGCAATCCAAAGGTTGAACAAGATGAAAGACAACATGGCTCTGTTATTATGGTAAGTACATAACTTTCATTTTCTTCACACAGTTTAGCTGAAAAGCTTAATAGTTTGATCATCTCTCTCTACTATCCCAGGAGGCTGTGGTGTGTCAGAACAATGAAAGTTTTGTTTGACATTGTTTTCTGCAAAGCTACTATAATACTTGACTAAATAATAAAATGAGTCATTGGTCTGACTGGATACTACAAGGAGCATCAAATCTAGGTACTAGTTCATTTAGCAATTTTTTCACTAATGCTTGGGCATCATTCTTCACGTACGGGTATGCTTCTACTCATCCAGAAAAGATGTGAATGATCACTAACACACATTGAAATTTTTGCACTTAATCAAGCTCAATAAAGTCCCACTGAGAGAAACCAAGAGGTCCTCATGACTTTTTTAATGATTGAACAGGTTCAGAAGTTCTCACTAGGCTAGCGATCATTAGGGCTCTTACAAGCCTAGCCATGCTTTATAAACCATTTGGGTCCCAAGTATCATATGGGGAGGCTTGTTAGTAGGCAGGTAGCTAAGGATATGTAAGGGGTTGTTAATTAGGATAATAGTTTTATTATTGACAGCCTCTGTCCATAAGGGATTTTGGGGCCAGAGTGGTGGTAAATTTGCGATTTCCAATCCAATTGTCAAGGTTTTGTTTGAATAGGTTAAGGGCTGAACTCTGTTTTACCATAAGTGTGGAAATCCTTTGGGACATATCTGTCTCTCCAGCATGTTTTGTTTGTCACAAGCAAAGTTCAGACCCTTGAATCTACTGTTTCTGGTGCTGTTTGTTTTGCATGTGTGCAACTGAACCATCAGTGCTGGGTTTGAGGAATCCTTTAAGCCAGGCAAAGCTTGAAAAGATCCTCTCTGAGCAGTCTGTAGGAGACTGAATACAGAGACGTCCTTTAGGCGATTAGTGTAGGACAGGGTATTGTTCTTCTTTTGGCTTTTCCCGGTTAGGGGTGGCCACAGCAGAAATCCGGTCTACTAATGATTTGCAGTAGATTTTTATGGTGCCGAGGTGCCAACTCGACGCCCAACCTTCAACGAAGACTTGCCCATTTACGCATGTCTTTCGAAGGCCACTCTACCACAGGGAGGACATTCAGACTCCACACACAAGGCACTCCAGCCGAGAATCGAATGGGAGAACCTCTTGCTGTGAGGCGACAATACTACCACTGCACCACTGGGTATTCATGCCCTGAATTCTTCTGGTGAGAAACCTTTGTGGGCATTCCAACTGTTGCAACTGTCTGGTTAGATATATGCCAAGAGGGGCACTATAGTTAATGATAATTCTGATAAGAACATAGTAGAGCAGTACTGCAACTTCTTTGGACCTGGATGCCATACCGTTACCTATAAGTTGGGCGACATAGAATTATGTTTCTTATTGTCGTAGCTACATGTTGGTCTGAGGCCAGATTGCTGTCTGTATATGTTCCCAAGTCCTAGTCTTAGGGGCGTTTTATTGATGGAGTAATTAACTTGTGTCGACAGCTTCTGAAAGGGGATTATAATGTATTTTTTGACAATGAGTCTTAAGCCATGGCTTTGACACCAGACATTTGTCTTTGTTAAACCTACTTGCAAGATATTTGTATCTTGGGGAAATCTGTAATCGCTCCCAGTTTACAGTCATCTGTGAACTTTGCGAGCCAGAGCCCTTTAACTTTAGCATTGACTTCTGTGGGGTGCTCCACAGGTGACTTGTCTTTTGTTGGAGGTGGTCTCATTGATCCTGACTTCTTGCATCATGTCTGTGAGCGAGCTGGTGATTCAGTGAGTTATGCAAGTGTTTACGCCTAGCTCAGAGAGGTTGTCGACAATGCCGGAGTTGGGCTATTGTATCAAATGCCTTAGCCAGGTCAAGATGCACAGTATGCACTGTTTAATCTTTTCCATTGCTTTGGTGATCCTTTCAAAGAAATGTATTGGGTTAAGTAGGCATGACCCTCCCTTAAAACCAAATTGGGATGGGTCCAATGTCTGTAGGTTGCTAATGTCCTTGTTTATCATTTCCATGATAATTTATTCCATGGCTTTGCATGTTAGGCTTGTTAGACTGATTGGTCTGTAGTTCCTTGGGGTGGTTGATGGTCTGCCATTGTGGGGGGGTGGGGTGATTATTGCAGTCCTCCATTCAGTTAGAAAGTAGTCTATTTTAAGGCTGTAGTTGGCGTGCTTTAAGGGTCCAGGTAGGTCATGTTTTAGACTGCTCAGGAGGCCACTGAGGATGTTGTTGGGACCCATGAAGGTGGTATTGGCTTTATCGAGAGCTGCCAGCACCTGGTCCCTGCTGGTAGCTGGAGAAAGTATGTTGGAGGGGATTTCACCTGGTGGAGGTAGGGAGGGTGAAGTATGAGCTCAATTTATCGGCCAGTAGATTTACTGCATCTCCCTGAACGGTGTAGGTGGTACCATTCACTACTAGTTCAACACACTGTTGTGCGTTACCTCTAAGGTTCCAGATGTAGCTGAAGATGCAGGTACTGATTTAGACACATTATGATCTAAGCAAATTACACAATTTATTTACAAAGTGTTGAATGACTTCTGAGAAATGAGGTACATACCAGTAAGTTGAAATTTGTTTTATTAATGTCTTTTGCCAAATAATAAGGCAAGTGATTTAGTAGGGCTACTACTTGACCATCTGGATGGCACCACAAAAGGTCTGTAGAGTGACTACAGCCATCATTTATCCAGCTCCTTCTCTGAGTGTTCTGTCTGGTCTTGAAAAAACAGTAACTCCTGTGAAAGAAGTTATTTTTGTTCAGCTACTGCAAAAATATAGCTTGAACAGGATAAGACAAGGCAAGCCTGTCTTGCCATCATATCAGCAAAGTGTTACGTTTTGTAGCAAAGGAATCCTCTGTTTTATGTGCGGCCCATTTCACTAAAGCTATCTGTCTTAGTAATAATAAAGCATCTAACAGTTTAACAAAAATAGCATTTTTAAAAAGTGTCCCTGCTGATGTTAAATAACCCCTTTCTTTCCAAAATGTACCAGAATCATGCACAGCACCATAAGCATACTGGGAATTGGTTTAAACAGTTACTGACTGATCCTTGCCAATTGTGCATGCTTCAGTTGTAGCTACTAATTCAGCTAATTGAGCAGATACATTTTTCATTTAATTGTCCATTAATAAAATGGTATCTTGTATGCAGACAGAAAAGGCTGCTACAAGTTCACATCACCTGTTCAAGTACAGGAGCCAACTTTGAAAATGATGAGATCTAGATTCTGCAAAAGAACATCTTTCAAATCTAATCTAGGAGGAAGTGCACTGTTCTCCTTCGTCAGCTGTAGGGATTAAAGAAGCAGAGTAGAGTGGTGGGTATCGAACAGTCATGTTACAGATAGATACTAAATTTCCATTTTCAGTAATGGAGCTTCTGCAGAATGCAGGACTGCCACTTAAGTCTCATGTTTAAGAGTTAGTTCAGCAACCATGTCTATGATGTGTGCCATCATAGCAACCACCCTAAGACAGTTCAGGATGGCTATAGCTACAGGATCAAGATTTTGTACTGACATGAGCAACAGGTCTAAAACCATCATTTCTGTGTTGTGCTAACCATCCTAAGCTATACTTTTGCTTTCACTACAAAGAAGAAAAATCTCTTAATAATCTGGTTACCCAAATGCAGTAGGACTTGAAAGCAGCATTTTCAATTGTACAAGAGCTTGTTCGTGATAATCCTGCCAGGTTCAAGGTTAAGGGTTATCTTTCTTTAAAAGTACTAAAAAATGTGTTCACCACTTCTTCATAAATGGAATCCACTATCTATAGGAACCTTGTTAATCCCAGAAACTCGCAACTTTCAATGTAGTAGGGTGTGGTGCAGTTTGGATCGTAGCAGTTTGTGAAGGCATAATCTGCCTATTACCCCTCTGAAATAAGATGTCCCATGTATTGAACCTGACACTTCCACAGCTGCAATTTGTTCTTGTTAACTTTAAATCCTAATTCTGCTAACTGAATCAAAAGAAAAATAGTATTTTGTTTAAAATCCTGTACAATTCTTGAAGCTAAAAGCAAATATTGAATCAAAGTAGAACCACAAGGAAATTTAATCTTATCAAATCTTTTCCTCATTTCTCTAGAGGAAAGAGTTGGGAGATTCTGTCTAACCTTGCATCAATCTAGTCCAAGTGCACTGCTAACCTTTCTAAGTAAAGCAAACTGGTATTGACTATATGGATGTATAGGGCAGTAAAAGAAGGCAGATGAAATATATATATCACTGAAAAAGTGGTGCCATCTGAAGGGATAGAACTTAGTATTATGGCAAGGTTAGGAACAACTGGAAATGTTGGTACTGCTACAGCAGTCACTGCAGTTAAGTCTTGTGCAAACGTATATGTATTTTTCCTGTCTTCTTAGGTTCATAGGTGTGTACTAGGCTAATGGCCCTGGAACCTTTACAAGCCTAGCCCATAGAAGTGCCCTGACATTGTGCTGCCTGACGTTGGTTTCCAGTGCCTCTATCAAGTAGAGCCATTGGAGTGATCACCAGGGTGAGCTTTCTATTTCCCATCCACTCATCAAGATTTCTCTTGAAGAGGGCCAGTGAGGTGCTCGGCTTGACATGTATGGGAAGTCTATTCCAGAGCATGAACAGAAAAGAAAACTTAACTAATAAAACTGGAGTTTTAAAAAGGACTGTGAGTTGGGACAATAATACCATGCTGAAACAAGGCGGGAAATGATAGGTTCAGTTCCTTTTTCTGGTTCTAGGGACAAAGGATACTGAACTACCATAGACAGATGCTCACAAGGTTTAGTGTGATATGGACAGGTTCTGCATCTTGTATTAGCCCTACCTCATTGTCATGGGTAGGTCAGAACTGCATTGGTATAACATTCAGATGTTCATCGTGTTACACTGCTGCAGTCATTACACTTGGGTTATCCTGCTGTCAGGCGGTTCCCCAGTCGGCCTGAGTTCCAAAGACTTGGTCCGGCGTCGGTTGCTGTCGCCTCCTCCCTGACGTCAGTGCGACAGGGGTATACAAGATGCAGCTGATGCCACTTTCTTCAGTCTTTCTTGCCGCACGGTGCCCGAAGCAAAAGCAGTTCGCAAGTGCCGGTCGGCCGTCTCCTGAGATTTTCATTCTGAATCCAGAACCAAAGTCTTCTACAAAGCTAAGTACCCCATTGGGGAAACTTTTTCTTGCCTCAGACCGATGTCAGTAAAAGTTAATAACTGTATTTCTTGTGGGAAGCAAATACCTCATAAGGATTTCCATTCTTATTGTATCCCATGCCTAGGCCCAGACCACGACGTCACTAGTTGTCGGTTTTATGCTAGGTTTAACAATTGCACATCGGTTTGATTTTGCCCGACATTATTTTGGTAGAAAATTCAATTATACCATGCCGTCAAAACTTCTGATGACCGGAATGCATAAAAAGCGCAAAGACAAGGATAGGCATCCGAGGCCCAAAACTTGACGACGAAGCCTCTTCTAGGCCAGTCGCTGGTTCTCCGGTTTTCAGCAAGGTGCCTTCGCGCAGCCCCTGATGACCGCTTCTGTAGAACCACAGGCCGCCTCTGACTCCCATGGTGGAGATGGCTGGGCCTTCGGACGCACAAGTTATTCAGCCTACCGAAACTAACCCTTCAGAGGGATCCGGAGTAGCTGAGCTTACCCGCAGCTTCAGAGGGTGTTTTCAGACCTACTCAGTTAAGCATTAAACCCTCTGCTAAGTCTAAGCCTCCTTTAAAAACAAAGAAACAAATACAGCATTCTCCAGGACAGGCCTCCATGCCTAAGAATCAAATGCTCAAAATGGCTGAAGACCTAATTACTCTGATCAGGGGGTCCTACCCCCCTCCTGATAAAAGGCCTAGACAGGGTGCAGACTATGACTCATCCGACCAGGTGTCCATCTCTTCAGATTCATCCTCAGACCTAGGATATTCTTTACCCCCTTATGAGGACTCTGATGCTGAGGAATCAATTCCATCATCCTCTCCGCCTGAGGACTACTCCTTTGGGAAAACCTTACATACCATGAGGGAGCATTTCCACTGGGAAGGCCAGGATTACTCAGAATCCAAGAAAAGGCTCAGAGACTTCATTTTATTACCTCAACACAGACCCCTTGCTATTTCGCTAGTGTTAGATATTGTGGATGATGTGTATACTGAATCCAGCTTAAATCCTGATTCCTTGCCTCCAGCCCCAGTTAAACCTGACTGATACTACAGAGTCCTTGACTCACACAAATTTCTGTTAAAAGCCCTGTTGCTGACCCTGAAACTATTTCTCCGGGACCCAAAGGGGTTAAGGCCTCATCAGCCAAGAATCCAGTTCCCTCTGACAGAGATTCCAGAGCATTAGACAGATGGGGAAAGAAAGCGTATACGTCTGCAACTTTAGCAATGAGAGCCCTAAATTGCCAGATTCACATGCTAAAATATCAGCAATTTTTACTGTCAGTTGAAACAAAAAATGCTTCCAGATTCAGATCCTCCTAATTTTAGGCAAATGCAGGATTTATTGCATGGAGCTGAACAAGTGGGAAAACATACTTTGCAATGTGATTTTGATTCTTTAGAGGCCTCCTGTAGAGCAGCGGTTACAGGCTCTGTAATTAGAAGGCATGCTTGGTTAAAAGAACATATGTTACCAGATCATGTTCAAGCTAAATTATTGGATGCACCTTTGCAGCAGGATGTGTTATTTGGAGTTAAGGCAGAAGAGGTATTAAAGAAAATGGAGGATAAGGCAAAATCTATGCAAACAGTGAATGATTTCTTACAGGTTCAGCCTCCTAGATTTAGCAGAAATTGGCCAACTAAGAATTGGTCCTTTCCAGTTACAGACGGACCTCAAAGGGGCAGATACAGACGTCCAAGAGGTAGAGGTCAACCACAAGGTCCTTACAGGCCTCGACAATGGGTTGCATCAGGCCAGAAAGAAGGGGAAGAAGGCCCCAACCATATAAAAAGCAGCCCCAGTGACTTTCCACTACAGCTGCCAAACAACTCTCTCTTGGCAGCCCCCTTGGGAGGAAAACTGGCACTTTTCTATCACAATTGGCATATGATCACCAAAGACAAATGGGTTCTCAACATTGTATCTCAAGGTTACAGGTTCCACTTTCACACACTGCCAAGGTGAAAAGGGATGCCAAATATGCCACCAAATCAATGGGCAGAGGCTCAAAAACAAATTAAAGCACTCATGGAGATGAGAGCTATTCAAAAGGTACCACCACAGGAGCAAGGACAAGGATTTTACTCAAGACTCTTTCTGGTTCCCAGAAAGGGCAAAGCCTGGAGGCCCATTCTGGATCTTTCTTCTCTAAACACTTACCTGGATGTGCCGAAATTCAAAATGTTGACACTACAGCAGCTTCTTCCCATGCTGGGCAAGAAAGCTTGGCTTGTGACCTTGGACCTCAAGGAGGCATACCTGCATGTCCCTATCAGACAAAACTGCAGAAGATACCTCAGATTCATAGCTGGTTCAATGCACTATCAATTCTCAGCACTGCTGTTTGGCTTATCTACTGCGCCCAGGGTCTTCACAAAGTGCCTGGCACCAGTAATTGCATTTTGCAGACAGAAAGGAATTCAAATTTACCCGTACCTGGACGACTGCCTGATTCAAGCAGAGAGCAAGGACGTTCTTCTAAAGCATCTGGCGTTTGTAAAAAAGTTAAGTTGCCTGGGGTACACAGTAAACGAAAATAAATCAAAACTAGTGCCCTCACAAGAGATAATATTCCTGGGTGCCAGCTTGAACACAACGGCCCAGATGGCTTATCTCACGCCAGACAAGCAAGAACAACTGACTCAGTACTTTCAGTTGATGACAACAAAGACCCAATTCCCTGCAAGACAAATTCTGCAGGCCTTGGGTTACATGACATCTTGCATTACTAATAATTCCATATGCCAGATTGCATATGAGGAAACTACAATGGTACCTAAAGAATGTATGGTCTCAACACTGTCAAAGTTTGGAAACGGTTATACCACTAATTCCTTGCCTTCAACAGGAGTTTCAATGGTGGGCTCACGCTTGTCACCTCAATAAGGGACAGCCTTTTACTCAACCCACAGCCAGTTAAACACTGACAACAGATGCATCGGATTACGCCTGGGGAGCACACATGGCAGGCAAATATATTCAGGGCACGTGGCCCGCAGAACAAAGGCATCTTCACATCAATCAAAAAGAGATGCTAGCTGTACAAAATGCCCTTATAGTTTTCAAGGACCTGCTGCATCCAGGACAACTACTACTGCAGACAGACAACACCACAGTTATGTGGTACATAAACAAGCAAGGGGGGCACTCACTCCTACCCCCTCTGCAGACAAGCCATGACCTTGTGGAACACAGCTTTAAACTATCAAGTTCATCTGCAAGCACAATTCCTGCCAGGAGAGAAAAACACACTGTCAGACGACTTAAGCAGAAACATCATGGATCCCTACGAATGGGAACTGAATCCACAAATGTTCAGAATGAGAACACAGAAATGGTGGAGCCCGGACATAGATCTGTTTGCATCCCCAATGAACTGCCAGCTACAGAAATTCTGCACAAGGAGTTACCATCCACAAGCATGAAAAGTGGATGCCCTCTCATTCAGCTGGAAAAACCTACAAGTATACGCTTTACCACCACTACCTCTCCTGCTAAAGGTACTCATAAAAGCCAGACAAGAAGAGCCAAAGATGATCCTGATTACACCAGACTGACCACGCCAGCACTGGTACCCAATCTTAAAGAACATAGCCCAAGGACCACCCTGGATTTTGCCTCAAATCCCACATCTGCTGACTCAGCACAACAATTAGATACTACACAGACAGCTAAAGACCTTAAACTTAGCTGCATGAAAGATTCCTTAGTCAAGCAAGCAATGCCTCTCTCCAAAGCTGTTATGGATGTAATTCTGAAGGCCAGAAGGCCTAGTACCAGGAAAGCCTATTCGGATAAATGGAAGAGATTCTGTGCCTGGAACCAAGCTCACAGCCTTGACCCTCTTGTCCCAAACATTCCTCATATACTACAATATTTAACTGAGATGCTGGACAAAGGCCTCTCCTTCTCATCCATCATGATCCACGCCTCTGCCATCTCTGCTCATTACAACACAGATCCACCAATCTTCTCTAATCCTTTGCTAAGACAGTACCTCAGAGGGGCTAAAAACATAAGACCGCCCCGTAGAGCACCTACTCCAACTTGGGACCTCAACTTTGTTTTGGAAAAATTAACTTTACCTCCTTTTGAGTCAGCTAACACAGCAGAATTAAAATACATCTCTTGGAAAACTGCGCTGCTCCTGGCAATAACATCAGCACGAAGAGTTTCAGAATTACAGGCACTAATAGCAGTGGAACCTTTCCTCGTTTTCCACCAGGACAGGGTGTCTTTAAGAACTAACCCTACATTTATGCCAAAGGTGGTATCCAGTGTGGCTCTAAACCAAACTATTCACTTGCCAACCTTTTATCCAAAACCACAGAATAAAGGGGAGAGACTACTGCATTCTTTGGACATTCACAGGCAGTTACGCTTCTACTTGGACAAAACCAAAGCTTTCAGGAAATCTGAGCAATTATTGGTAGCATATTCTGCAGGAGCACAGGGAAAAGCCATTTCAAAACAGACTATTTCAAAATGGATAGGACATTGTATACGTTTCTGCTATACACACCATGGAAAACCTGTACCTAGCAGCATTAAATCTCACTCCACCAGGGCAACAGCCACTTCAACTGCCTACCTCGGAGGAGTACCTACCAAGGATATTTTGGAAGCAGCAACTTGGAGTTCTGTACATACCTTCACCAAGCATTACCATCTGCCTCTATACTCTAAATCCAGAGCTGGCTTCGCCACTGCAGTGCTGCAGGGCCTTATAGCTACCCCTAATGCCTTATAGAACCAGCCACCCTACCTCAGCTTTGGGATTCTACCCAAGTGTAATGACTGCAGCAGTGTAACACGATGAACATAGTACAGTTTTGTACCTACCATAAATGTAGATGTTCGAGTGTATACACTGCTGCAGTCCAGGTTACCATCCCTCCTTCCCCTTTTACTTGCTGGTACATACCTATATCTACCCTTTACTACCTATGGGGAGTATTTGCTGGTAGCTGAAAGTTGTTGTTTGCTTTTCTTATGTATGTTTTATTAGCAATTTGAATTGCCTACCTATTTGGGGGCACCTGACATCTGGGGCAAGAAAAACTGAAGAAAATGGCGTCGGCTGCATCTTATATACCCCTGTCGCACTGACGTCAGGGAGGAGGCGACAGCAACCAATGCCGGACCAAGACTTTGGAACTCAGGCCGACTGGGGAACTGCCTGACGGCAGGATAACCCAAGTGTAATGACTGCAGCAGTGTATACACTCGAACATCTACATTTTATGGTAGGTACAAAACTGTACTTTCCTCTATATCAGCATTTTCTACTTTCTGCTGTGTTTATATGAAAGCCAAAACATCATCTTGATTTGAACAGACCGTGTTAGGGTGCAATCCTAAAGATTCATTAGGAATGTCTACAAATACACCATTAGATGTACAATAAACAGTACATCTGTGTGTTTACATATCTGTCTAACATGTTTAAAGGGGCCAAATTTCTTACAATAAAAGCATGCTGTTCTTTTAACAGACCAATATGAATAGAGACAGGTTTAGTTTCTGAATAATTTGTAGGAAATCTGGACACACCCACACCCTGAATCGTTTGTTTAGAAAGTGGAAGATGTTCAGCATTTGCTGAAGTAATCGTAGATCTAATGACTCCAGTATCTACAAGGAATGGGACAGATGTATTAACTGTAGTTCCTGCTATAATGGCTGTCCTAGTGAGTTTGCTGCCACACTGGTGGTGGCCAAGGTACTGTTCCTTACAGAAGGTTGCTGTCTGGTTTCTGTGGTATTTGAGTGTTTGGTAAAGTTGCTTGCTGTTCAGCTAATGGACATTTCATTTTGACAGTGCCCTGTTTGACCACAGTTAAAACAAATATTTAATCATGGTGCACCCTGTGGTGCCTGAGATGAGTCTGGGGGATAATCATTGTGCTGATTCTGTTCTGGGGTTGCTTGGGATAATCATTGTGCTAATTCTGTTCTGGGGTTGCTGAAAGGATTTAACTCTACCTCTTCCCCTATGATTTCTTCTTTCCTGTCCCAGCCTTCAGAAGCCTGTATTTAACTGCTGAAGTTGACTATCCATTAAGTCTTTTACATATTGCGCATGATTTGCAATTTCATGAATGCCTAAGCTTGGCCATTTCCAACAAACTTTTTTAATCTGCTCTTGTATGGATGGTAGCAAGCTCTCTGCTAAAGCTGCTGATAACCTGCTGGCTGACGCACTTTTCCATAGGCTATGGACTTCCAGAGAGAAGGCTTCAAATGCATCTGTCATGCATTGCAAATATACCTCAGTAGATTCATTCTCTTTGTACAATGGCTTTTATTCTTGCCCAGTTAGGGGCAGGGGGACAAGCTGTGGTAATGACTATTAAAAGATTATTTGTAGAAACTAAAAATCTGTCATCTCCATTTTTTTGGAATGTTATCACCTACATTACATTTCTCCCACATTTTGCTAAAAATTTTGTGAGGTGTGGTGGCTTTTAGTACTGCCCTCAGGTCTTCAATGATGGGGTTTTGCAATTGTATATGCCTTAAGATTTTTGCATATATGCTGTGTGCGCTCAAACAGGAGGGAGAGAATCTACAATGGTTTGAAAATCCACTGCAGTCCATGGCTGTGCCACCTTTATAGTAGGTTCAGCCTCGTTATCTCTAGCCGTTGAGGGGCTTTGTACTTCTCTCTCAAATGGTATATCTGTGTAGAAGATATATCCGACTCTTGTCTCCTCCTGCAGGTTGACTTGCAAGGGATGTCCACTGATATTTCTCTCCATCAGTAATGATTGGGTAAAATTAAGCAAATTTCTCAATTTTCAAAGTGTTTTTTCCTGGCTGTTTTTTATTAGGAAATCTTCACATTACCGTTTGGTATGAGGGTATTACAGTTTGACATTTTTGACTAAATCTAATGTTACAACCCAACCCAGAGGGGGGAGGCTGGAAATACAAGAAGTGACTTTGGCTGTATCTGGGAAAGTGGTAGTTGTTTCTGCCAAACTTGTCCCCATGTGCTCTCTGGAAGAGAGAGAACTCGCAGCTTCTTGAGGCACAGGTGCCTCATAAGGTGGATAGGGTACAGAAGATAACTGATGCCACTCATCTGATTCTGACAGTGTGAGTGATAATTTCTCTACTGTATTAAAGGATGCATGCCCCAAGAATGTGACTTTTCTTGTGAACGGTTTTGTCACGTGTTAACTGCTCTGTTACTTGCCTGCAGCTGTGACTTTAACCTAGCTGGGTTGTATTTTAAATTTCTAACTACAGATTCCTTTTCCTTATTTTTAGATTCTTCTTGCCAGTCATTAGAAAGCTGACCAACAAGAGTCTGGTATCTTGTTGCCCTTTTATTTGTTTAGTTTGCAGATTTTCTATGATTTTCTTATCAAAAGTACTTTTTTTTGGAAACTGTAAAGTGCTGTAAGTTTTTGAGAGCTCAAGTGCTTTTACCAAATAATTACAGTTGTCTCTACGATACTTATTAAACGTATACTTGCTTGGAGCCCCATACTTCACCTCCTTAAAACCACTTGTATTGGTGCCCGTTACAAAAACCCACTCTTCTACCAAAGGAATATTTTTCTGCGACTATTGTTGTAGTCACACACATTCCCAATGAAGGAATCCTGTGTTCTTTTATATTTTGATTAGAACCTGCTCTCACTCCTGAGAAGTCTGTTCAATCCTTCTACCAGGGAAACATAATCCCTGTGACAATGATGCTGTACTCTTGCATATATCGATTAAAACCCCACTAGCACACAATTGTACTTAAAAGCATAATAGTATTGATCACACAAACATCCAATTTCCTTGATTTATACAGTTTACCTGCTCACATGCAATTTAACTAGTGAAGAAAGGTTTAGTAAAGCTTGTCTGTAGGGACATTAAACTCTGCTGAGATTTAAAATTGCATATTGCTACACCAGAAAATTTCCTGACAGAAATCCTCTCTCTGTTTACGGCACAGTTGCAATTTCTAGTGCAGCAGCTCACACTGGCTCGGAATGCAAAGCCCCAAACTGTTAAGGTACCAAGTAACTTTCACACAAGATAGTTCAGCAGAGAATAACAATCTCCTTTATAGTACAGAAAGACTGTTTCATTAAAAGTAACATTATTGTAACAATTGTAAAATAGCCAGTGACCAATTAGAAATGAACACTGCAGTGCTTATTATGCTAAGATCTCCTTTTTTAAAACAAGTTTATTGTTTTTAACATACAAAATAAATATCATAACAATTTTATACAAGTAATTAAAATAGAAATGTTTATAACATTCAATAAAATAATCAAAGTATTTACAAAGACATCCACTACAATCAAATCAATTAATTAAACTAAAATACCATGCTATTGAAGCTAAAATTTTTTAACAGATTTTGTAAAGTATCCCATATAATATAATAAGATGTTTTTCTAGTAGTTCTTGATTTTATTGTCATCAATTCCATATGGCACACTACAGTCATAACATTTTTAAATTCATTAAACGAAGGAGGAGTATCTGAAATCCAATTTCTGGTTATTATTTTTCTAGCCACTGCTAGAATAGACCATAACAAGGGAAGCTTAACCTTTTTAACACTTTGAGGAACAGGAGTGTTGAATAATATAAGAGATTTAGAAATAATGAAATTATCTGTAAAAAGAGCCTGCAAAAAATCATTGATTGACTTCCAATATTCTTTCAATTTTATACAGTCATAAAACATATGTGCCCAATCAGCATTAATTTCTACATTACATCTTTTACATAGATTGTCTTTATTATTTATTTTATTCATCGTCAAAGGTGTATAAAAGGATCTATGTAAAAATTTCCAAGTAAAAAGTCTCCAAATAATGGAAGAAGTAGTTTTATAGGCAGATTCCAATATATATTGTTTATCTTGTTGATTTGGTGATTCATCATTAATGTAAGTGAAATAATTCCAGTAGGTATCTACACTGTAATAAGTTTCTTCTCTGATAATTTTATGTATGTATGAAAGCTTACCTTTATCAGAAACTTTATGTTGTAAATTTAATATCAAGTAATCAATCAGTGTTGGAATAGATTCTTTAACTGTTATAGACATTAAATCAATTTTATTAATAAGATGTTGTCTAAAGGTCTGAACTTCTAACCAACAAGTTTCTCTCAGATCAAATTCTTGTTTTAAGAAGTCCAAATTTTTAACTTTATTATCAGATAGCAATTGATACCAGTACTTTAGATCATTTTCTGTGACTAAATGAGTTCTTTCAGAAGTGGATGACAAAAGCATACCTTGTTTATACATTATAGGGAATATAATAAAATTCCATTCCTTATACTTAGGATGCATGAATATAAAATTACGATAACTAATAATAATGTTTAATGGATAACTAACTATATATTTTGGTGTAATAGGTGAAGTACAAAATTCTTTTAGTAACCATAACATGGAGTTATTTACAATCATATTTTATGTGTTAGAGATTTTCATGAAGTGAATACTAATTAGTTCCCAGTAATCTTTCCATTTTGCAACATATGACTGATCTATTAACAAAGTAATAACTTTTATAATAGAAGAGATAGTATATAAGTTAAAGTCTGGAAAAGAAATACCCCCTTGAGACCAGCTATTAGTATGTTTATTTAATGCAATCCTAGGTCTATTAGGTGCCCATAAGAAATTTAACATTAGTGTATTCAATTTCTTGATAATTATTTTTGTAGGTGGGAGTATTATTGATTGTATTAAGTATAATATCATAGGGAATATTATCATTTTAATAATTGTAAGTCTCTCTTCCATAGTAAAAAACATATTATTCCAGGTATTGAAAAGATTTTGTATATTAAGTAGACAGGTATTATAATTATGTATAATAGATTTGATATCCTTAGTTAATATTATACCTAAGTAAGTTATCTGACCTGAATTGGGTATATATTTACTAAAATCACTAATGAGAAATTTTTTTCGCATATATAGGTAGTATTTTAGTTTTTTCTTCATTAAATATTAAACCAGAAATATTTTTAAAATTCATCATTTTATCAAATAGGGACTGCATAGAAGAATTAGATCCTGCTGATGTAATTAGAACATCATCTGCAAAAAGTTGAATTTTAGATGTATTTTCATCTATATCAAATCCTTCTATATCAGTACTGTTTCTGATCAGATTAGCCCAAGGCTCCATTATTAAAGTAAATAATAATGGAGAGAGTGGACACCCTTGTTTTGTACCTTTAAAATGGGTATTTTTTGTGAGACATATGTTCCTATCTTAATGTAAGCCAATGCTCCTTTATATAAATGTTCAATTAGATTTACAAATGCATCTGAAAAGTTTGTGCACTTCAGTAAGATAAACAAGTAGTCCCAACTTACTGAATCAAATGCTGAACTTATGTCGAGACTAATAAGTGTTAAATCATTCTTTCTCCTATTTGCAAAATCAATTAATGTTAGAGTTCTCCTTATATTATCAAAAGTATTTCTATTTACAATGAAGCCTGTCTGATCTATATCTATAATGCCTGGGATGATTGTCTTCAATCTATCAGCAAAAATACTCATAAACATTTTATAATCAACATTAAGTAATGAAATGAGTCGATATGAAGTGCATCTAGTTGGATCTTTATTGGGTTTTAAAATTGGTGAAATAAATGTGTATTGCCAAGATGGGGGAGTTATTAACTCATTTTGGGCCAAAATAAAAACCTTATGTATTAATGAGTATGTACTTTTAGAAAGAATTTTATATATATCTGGTATAATGCCATCATTACCTGGTGCTTTGTTTGATTTAAGCTTGTTTATTTGTGTAACAACCTCTGTATATGAAATATTTTTATCCAATAGTTTAGTCTGTTGTTTATTAAGTTTTTTATTCATGTTTGTAGTTATAAATTTCTTTATTTTATCTTTAGGTTCCATGTTAATGTTATTATGATTAATTTTGTGAAAGTGATTTCTAAATTCATCTAATATTTCTGGTAGACTAGAAACATTCTTCTTTTTCCTTAGAGAGAAAATGTCTTTGATATGATTTTGCTTATTCAACCTTTTTGTTTTATTTTTAAGTCTATGTAAGTATTTGGGACTTATTGAGTAAGACAAAAACCTTGTATTTCTCTAAAGTTATTTTAACTTTGAGTTAAAATTTCTTTGTATTTCTCATTTAGTTTGTTTATTTCTTCAATGACTTTTTTGTCCATAATATTTTCTTTATTATTATGCTTATAAGAGTCTAATTTACTTTGAATATCTAATAATTCCTTATCCCAAGATTTCCTTTTATTATTATACCATCTGATACTTTGTCCATATAGATATGATTTTAAAGCATCCCAAACATAAACAATGGAGACTTCAGGAGTATTATTTATGTCTAAAAAATGTTGCACTTCTGAAAGTATATAATCTTTATAGTCTTTTAGTTTAGTTAAGTATGCTGGTATCCTTTTGATCTGAACATTGTAAGTACTTTTTATCATGAACTCAAAGACAATTGAATTATGATCTGATATAGGACATGAAATGATTTTAGAATTAATTAATTCTGTTACCATCTGGTTAGAAATAAAGACTCTATCTATTTTTGAATAAGTTTTATATCTGTTAGAAAAAAATGTGTATGGTAATGATTTTGAATCTATCTGATTATTAATATCATTCAAATGATAAGAATTAACAAAATCCTTTAAATGTTTTGCATTAGATGTAATTTTCCTTTTCCTATAGTAGTAGTATCTTTTCATGTAGGATACAATTAAAGTCACCTGCTAAAATAATATCTCCTATAGAGAATGATATGATCTTATTAAGATGGTATTTCACTGTATTAATACCAATTCCTGGTATCCAATATACATTGATTAATGTATATGTCTTTCCATTAATTTGTATTGTAACCATACAAAACATTCCTTTATCATCTTCATAAGACTTAATAGTTTTAGGTATGGGCATACTTTTATTCCATAAAATAGCCACTCCTCTTTTTTCTGAGTGTGTTCTGAACTAACTAATACTGTATATTTATTAGTGGCTAATTTATCAATATCTTTTTTCAGGAGATGTGTTTCTTGAAGAAATACTTAGTTGGCCTTATGTAAATTAATGTATCTCATTAAGCTTGCCCTTTTACATGGATTATTCAGTCCATTGATGTTTAAAGAAATTCCTTTTAGAGAAGTCATTTGGCATTTTTAAAACATATAAAACTTATAAACAGAATAACAATTAACAAAATAAGTAATGTTATACCTCCTCCTTTAGGTGTACCTTTAAATATAGCTGTATTTATTGAAACTCTTATGGGATTTTGTATAAGCTTCGTTTTTGTTTGTAGTGACAATGAGTTTATAAAATGTATTGTGGATGTCAGAACTATATACAAACAACAGTAAACAGAAGAAAATAATGTAAGGATTAAACCTTGCACCCAGCCTGGAGTTAAAAACTCCAACTTTGAGTAGCACATACCACTCAAGTTAACCCCCTACCCTAAGCAGCTGTACCTCAGCTGCCACCTTATCAATTTAATACTGGTTATTATTAACTAAAGTTAACCTCTTTCAATTAGATTATCTAGTAAGACAAAGCTAAACATTTGATAAATCAGCATCATATAAATAAATAGAAACTTTTAGAAACAATTCATACTACTATGTACATCTATTTAGTATAATACATTTATAATCAAATAGCATTCAAATAAACTTGATATTGGGAACCGAGAAGAGAGAGAGAAAGAAAAGAAGTGGGAGGGAGAGAGAGAGAAAAAAAAAGGGCATATCTACATATTAATTTATTCAAAGTTTGTAAAAATAAGTTCTTATGTTCATTTAGAGTCAATAACAGTCAATAACAGTCTATTATGATTCAGACATTACATATATTAGGATATTCCTATTTTCTGTCATAGAAATGCAGTTAACAGCTTCTAAAATACTTTAAATTACTTGCATCAAAGTTTTTTTTTCCTCATACTTATTATTGCCAGTTAAATAAAATATTTATGTTCATAAATATGGTTACAGATCATACAGCATAGCTATGTAAATTCCCAGATATACTTAAATCATTGTGAAGAAAGCCATGTATATTTTATATATCTGAACTGCTGCTTTAAAATATGCCACATGACAGCTTCTTCTAAGATAAAATCATAATGATATTTATGCTTGTCAGTTAGATAAGTCAAATGAATTGTAGTGTTATATATGTTTAAATCATAAGTATTTACATACATTAATATGTTGCAGTCATGTAAACTTTCAAAAACATATTTTTATATGTTTTACTTTCTATGCCTTCTAAAATATCACACTTGCTTACTATGGGATACTGAATCATTTAAAATCATAACTTTCATATTTTATAAATTATAACATGAATAAGTAAGTAGTTATAAAAAAATAACTCGCATTTAAATGTTATAGAGTTCATTTTCCATCGCAGAGTCTCATTTGCAGCAGTTCTACTTCCTGGTAGAGTGTTCTTCTTGAATCTGCGATGTGTCAGTGTGAATTCAGGGGTCAAAGTTCAAATTGACTGCATTCAGCTTCTCTGCGTGAATTCTGAGTGTTGAAGCTTTTAAAACAACTCGAGGACACTATTCACGGATAACCCACATCCCAAATTGTCTCCCTTAACATTCTGGCGGGAATTTTAATAAATGCAAGTGACTGAAATTCATTTAGCAATACAAATGAAACTAAACAGAGTAAAACCTTCGCGAAGTATTTTACAAGTTATTACAGTCTCTATGACAGTGAAACTAAGCTCACAGTTATTAATATATAATACAACTATTTTTTTATGCCCCAATTCAATTTTGTATACAAATCTTATTATATACGTGTATCAGTATTATCAAAAGCATGTAAATGTACTTATATGAAAGAAAAAGAGAGAGAGAGAAAATAAAATAAAAAGAGAGTAAGAGAAGAAAGAGAAAAGATAAAAACGGAAGATATAAAAAGTATCTACAGTGGAATATTACTTGCTGTTTATATTAATGAAGATAGATATGAAACATATTATTTGCTACCGTTTAGTTCTAGTTATTAGTAATTAAATCATGACAGATTATTTGTAAACAAGTATAAGCAATAAAACCATGGCAAAATAATTAGCAACAGTATTTAAACAGCATATGTACTTTTTTTAAAAAAAAGTTAAGTTATTATTCCACTTACAATATTTTCATCATACTTCTCTCCCTGCCCTCCCCCACCCCTTACTGAATGCATAATCTAGAAAGAATGTCATTATTTAAAACAAGAAGAGAGAGAGAAAAAAAAATGTATCAAATTACTAACCTTGGGTCTCTATCACAAAGAGAAACAAGTTGATTGATAGCTTGTTATTTGTTACTCAGATATTTTGACTATGAAACAAAAACAGTTCTTTGTACACAGAAAATAACTTTGATAAATCTTTTTCAGAATATTTGTGGCTTTCTGGAGATGCAGTAACTGTATTTAAAGAGATTAATAGTGAAGAAAAAAGAGAGAGAAAAAAAAAGAAAAAACATAGAACAAGTCATTTGTTTTTTAGTCTTTTTTTTCTTCTCTGAAGTCTTCCAGGAAGCTTCTGTTGCCAACCTCTTTAATGAAGGACTAGCCCATTCCATTTCCTCTATTTTATCCAAAATCTTATTTTTTTTGATATACAGCAATGCAGAGTCTAAGTCTTCAAAAATTCTAGGGCCATCAGGTAGAAAGATTTTTAGTTTGGCAGGAAACAGAAGGTAGGTTTTAAACTGTGCTTTCTTAAGCTCTCTTATTAATGGCAGAAAAACTTTTCTTTTAGTTATTACCAAGGAAGCATTGTCATTGTCAAAATGCACAGTTGCCTCATTAATTTTAACAGGTGCTTTAGCCCATGCAGATTTAAGTACCATCTCTTTGTCATAGGATGATAGAAATCTAACTATAACTGATCTAGGATACTTTTTGTTAGAGTTAAAATTAGATATTATACCATGATCCCCCCAAAACGTGCACGCTGATTGGCCAGCGTGCCCGTTGTAAATCGAGTTATACTAATGGAAAAAGGTCCGGTCGCCCGGACTTTTTTCCATTAGTATAACTCGATTTTAAACACTGTCTCGCTATGTTAAATGGGTTTAACATGGCGAGACAGCTTAAAATAAGCAACGGAGATCTCCGTTGCTTATTTTAAGCTGTCTCGCTATGTTAAACCCATTTAACATAGCGACAATGTTTTAAAAGCAATGGAGAAAGCAAGATCTCCGTTGCTTTTTTTGTTCGCTATGTTAAATGAGTTTAACATAGCGAGACAGTTTAAAATAAGCAACGGAGGTGTCCGTTGCTTATTTTAAAACTGTCTCGCCATGTTAAACTCATTTAACATAGCTTAAACACTAAAAAGCGAGATCTTGCTTTCTCCGTTGCTTTTGCCCACAGCTCTGATGTACTGCTGCGGATGCCAGACATCTGCGGAAGGGCAGTAAACAGGCATTATACTATGCCATTATTTAAGAAAAGTAATAGTTTCTTTTCTTAAATAATGTCATATAATAGCAATAACCACTTCTGGTGTGGGTAATGCTAAATTACCCACGGTTGGCTTTGTTTGGTCCTCGGGCTTTGCCCTCGGGACCAAACCACGCCAACCGTGGGTAAATTTAGCATTACCCACACCCAGGCGTGGGTTATTGCTATATGGATCTATGGGCTCTTTCAATACCAAAAGAAAATGCTTCTGGCAAGTCTAAAGTTTTGGGGAGCCATGTATTTAAAAAAGAAGTAATATTGTTACCGTCTATATTTTCTGGCAGTCCAAAAATCCTAATATTATTGCTCCTAGATCTATTTTCCAGGTCATCAAGTTTAGTTTGTAGATGTGTGTTCTGTTTCAGCAAAAACTCAATGTTGATTTCTTCTTCTTGGATTCTATTCTCCATGTCATTTACAGTCTCTTCTATACCTGTAATCTGAGTCTTCTGTTGTTGCAAGTCTAGATGTAACAAATCTATTTGTTTTGTAGTTTTTTCTATGAAGTTATCAATTTTAGTATCCAGTTTGTCCATTTTGGTATTAAGTTGCTGAATTGTAGATATCAGAGACTGAAGCTCTTTCTTGATGCTGGAATCTTGAGAATTTGTCTTACTGGAACTCATTTCAAACAGTGGAGCTGACGGAGAAATTTCCAAAGTATTTTCTGACAGGAATATTATTGAAATTTTCTTTCTTTTTTAGATATTTTTCAAGAAACAGATATTCCAAACGTATTTAGAAAGAAAATTACTTCATAAATTAATTTTTAAAGTAATTATTTCCTGTCAGTGCTGTGAAATTGGTGGAGCTGAAGAAATCTGCTGCTATCCTGTGTTCATCCTTGGCCACGCCCCTCTATGCTAAGATCTTCTGACTGCTTGTTTATGAAATTCCATATTGGGCACAAGTTTCTAATTCCATGAAAGAATGTTTTCATAACAAATCTTATACTTTTCTAACCCAGTCAGCACTTGGCTAATATTAGACAGGAAGCAAAATACCCAAGAACAGTTGAGATTTCATTCTGCTGTGAAGCATATTAGAAAAGAAATGCACACAGTAACATTTTCCCTTCTCTGTACTTCTCACCCTTCACATTTATTCATTTCTTCCTTCCAAAATTCCAAACTTTCACAGGAATAAATGCCTTTTAGTGGAGAATGCCCTGTTTGATTGATTATACTGCACTGTTTTTATCTCCTCTCCATGTCATAGCTATAGTGTTAAGCCTCATCTTCCTCTAACTTTAGCATAATTGTTTTCCTGAAAAACCTAAATCTTAATGTTTTTACCCTCCCACTCATACTGGCCATGCCTGCTGCTAATGAATTTTAGCTCATTAGAGGTGGGGATTCACAAGAACCACTGGGTTGACATCTATCCAGGGCATCATGAAAGCAGACATTGAAATTTGTGGTCTCACTGGCAATCGGGCACTTTTTGTATGTACAAGGTCCTAACTCAATTGCTGTGTGGGGCCATAGTCTACCTATGTCACTGCGAGGACTGACTGTCTATCCTCCTGTGAGTGTTTTTTTCCTTGCATTCTGTAATGAAGGTTTGGTGAGTCATAAGCCTATCTCAGAACATCTGCTACATCACCAACAATTCTTACAGGAATGTTGACTGTACGTAACCTGCTGTGACCTGCAGTCGCCTTGAAGGCAGTGTAAGAAATTTTTCAGAATAAATGCTTCATCAGCAACATAATAATATGTATATTATTTGTTTGAACTTAATTAATGAGAAATAAATATATCAAATCTTAATAATCACTGAGACTTTATTCACGGTAGCCACCTTTGTGTTTTTATTTTTTAATTACTCTGGTAGCCTGCCATTTTTCCAGCTTCTAAAAATTTGTTTAAGGGCATTTTCATTATCAGTAAATATTAGCATTGTTAACATATCATCTGTGTATACCAGAACTGAAAAATGGCAATTAGATAAATTAGTACATAAAATGTGGGTGGCAGGATTATATGTCAGAGGATTAATTGCTGGAATAAAGAGTCTGGGACAAATGGCAACATTGCTTAACTTCTAGTAGAAGTATAAAAATGAGGAATTATGACCATTTAATATTAATGTTGACTGCAGTCTATTATGCAACTGTTCTGGAATGTTGTAATTTTAAAAGTTGTAAGAACCTAATGCCTAAACATGTCAGAAAATGTATTTGCATCTAAACCCAAGGATAGCTCAGCCTACTTATTTAGGCTGTGTAGACATCAGTGGACTTCAATAATAGGGGATGTGTGCCATTTCCTCCCAAGAAATGAAACCAAATAAAACTGATAGCTAAAAAACAAAAAAAAGTATCTTAGATCCTAGAATGTTTTAATCTTTGCTATTATTTTTCTTATAAACAAAAGATATCTTTGTTAAATTATCACATATGCTATAGGTAATTTTACATTTATATAAGTGAAAAATAACATTGACATAGCTTTAGTTGTGAAGATTATGTATTATAGACGCCATTGAGACAACTGTAGTTCAAACATACATCACTTATAATCTGCCTAGTCATTGTCAGTTAAGCGTTGTATAGGTCATTCAAATCCTGCCTTCTTTCAAATCTTGTTCCCCCAACTTTCTTTTTTTCCTATTTAGTTTGCTCCTTTCTTTTTCTAAAGATCCCATTTCCAGTTGTTTTGTTTCATTTATTATGTTCACTGTATTTAGTAAAGTTAGTTTAGACTTTGATTTCCGTTTTGTAGTAATTGCTTTTTTGGCAGCCACCTTAGACTGAGCAAGGCTTTTACTATGTCTAGGCAATTCCAATTCTATATCATAGCTCAAAAAATCATCTCCCCAGTCAATCCAATCTACTCACCCAGCATCCCTGACGGAGCGGTCTGGAGGGAATCTTTAAAGTCTGCCAATGGATTACATTCCCAAAAATATTTTCCCAGTTACCTTTTTCTTCCTCGTAACACTTCCCACATTTGCTGTCCACCTGAGGAAAAATTCTTTGGAGTCTACTTACAGTATAACAATACCTGTGTTAAACCCTTCCAGGCAAAGATCCTAAATATTCTAGAAATCCTTGCATATTTAGGAGATATACATATATCCTTCCATTGTTTTTGTGAATTGAGTATCCAGTCTCTCTTCCCAATATTTTTTAACCTTCTCTGATTCAAATAGATATCATGCAATATTTTATATACTCTACTAATCATTTCTTTTTTAATAACAGCTTCTGTTCTAGATTCTACCAACAACTCTACCAGTGCTGGTCTTTCATTTAGGACCTCCCCATTTCTTCCTCTTTGCCTATACTATATTAGTCCTTGATAGGGAAGGCAAACTCTAACCTGCAGTCCAAATAAATTCTTGGCATCTTAGCATTCTATTATCTTTCTCTAGTTATGTACTCCCAATACCTTTGTTCCTTTGTCAGTTTTCTCCAAAAATTCCAGTCCCTCTTGCCTCTTGCCTATTGTCTATATCCCTAATTACAGTCATTCCTATCGGCAGAATCTCATTTTTCCATTCCTGTGTTGGTTTAGTTCTTAGGGCATTTTTCTTCTACTTGATATAATACTCTGTATGATTATTGTTCTCCTTAAAGGCCTGCATCCAAAATCTCAGTCTCTCCTTGTTTCTTGAGCTTCCCGTGTGATTCATCATCACCCCTTTCAACTTTGAATTGTAGTTGTCTGCTTGTGCTGTGTATATGAGCCTTAACTGCATATCTCTGAAGTACCCCTTCAAATTGGGTAATCCCAATTTGCTCTGTTCTGCTGGAAGAATCAGCTTATCTCACTTGACTCTTGCCGTCTTCTCCCAGATAAAGTCCTTCACCTCTTTATTAATTGCTATCCACAACTTCTCTGGTTGATAAAATATGCCTGACCTGTGTATAAGACTAATAGGACCAAAAAAATTTTAACTGCTTGTATCTTACTATCCATATGACAAAGCTTCCATTTTTCTCAGTTTTTTGAATTGTCTTTTTTGTTTAGTCTCTTCCCACATATCCTTAGCTGCCACACCAGAATCATTTTAAATCCATACTTCTTTGTCCCCCATAAATATGGATATTGTTGAACCAATTCATATGTGGGTACATAATTTACTGCTGTTGCCTTTGTTTTAGCTTCATTAATTTTGTATCCCAAAAAGATATGAATGTATCTGAAAATGTTCCACAACACCGTAATGTCTCTTTCTGGTTTTGTCAGGTATAAAATATCATCTGCAAATAGACCCAGCTTTTCTTGACTACCATACCAATTATATCTATGAATTTCGGAGTCCCTTGTTTTCTTTGCCAGTGGTTCTAAATATAATGCACAACCCTGTGTGTTTCCTCTGCTCAAGCAGAAATAAACAGAGAGGACTCCACCCACTTTAATTTTGCCTCTGATCCCTCATATATCCTCCTAATCAACCTTATAAATTTTTCAGGAAATGTAAATGCTTCCATTGCCCTGCTCATAAAATCCTAGCTTACTTTTTCAAATGCTTTCTCTGCAGCAAGACCCACCAACATCCAATAATGGTATTTTCTTATATTCTGCTTCTCTCTTGGTTGTTATTCTGTTAATGTTGTCAAATGTTTGCCACCCCTTCCATAAAACCACATTGAACCATAGCTATCAATTTTGGCATTACTTTTGACATATTGAAATGGGCCTGTATGAAGCTTGATCTGATGGATCTTTACCCTGTTTAGGTATTACAGCTACCACTGCTTTCTTTCAGGGTGTTGGTACTTCTCCTCCTCTTAAAATTCTGTTAAACTTGATCTTTAACAGTTTTTTCCTTCCTAGTTTCCAAACTTCCACAGGAATACCATCTCTTCCTGGGGACTTTCCTATAGATTGGTTATACATCACAGTTTATCTCATCTCCTCCTATCCTGTTAGTAATTGAACCTCATCTACCTCTAACTTTGGTATGTTTAATTCCTCTGTAAGCATTTCCATTTGTACCTTTTCATAATTTCCGTATTTCACTGCTTTATACAAACTTTTATAAAATATCCAAAATATTTCTAAGATGTCTACAGGATCTCTTGTTACCTTCCTTGTTATAGGCTCCCTAAGCTTTGTGACAGCCCTTTCCACTTTCTGTTGCCTGAGTTGTTGCATAAAAGTTTCTGTGCTCTAGGGTTATTAAATCAGTCGCTTAACAGCAATCTTTCTAAACTCATGTATGTTGTTGAGGTAATACCTTATTTTCTACTTGGAATTCTGCAGTTGATCCTCTTCTTGTTCTGTGAGATTCCCCCTATTCTGCAATATTTTAACATTTGTTAGTCCTTGTAAATACTTCTTGTTTCTTCTTAGCCATAGCTCCCTTTTATTTCTACTGTTTTTAAACGCCACCTTAATATTATCCCACTTCCTAGCTACATTTTCAGAAGTAATTTCTATCCTCTCAAATAGCTCCTTAATATTCTCCACTATCCATTCATTAAATTTGTCCCTCTTCAACAGATGGGTGGGAAAGCACCAGTGTCTGATTTAGATTTTTATTTTATTAGCCTGTGTCTTTATTTTAGTTGTTATTGGCACATGATTTGAAATAGTTATTGGGTGCGTGACAAGACCTTCAGTTAAATACACGTGTTACTGTGAAATATGAATTCTGTCTAGCCTAGCCCAGATGTTCTTCATGTTTCACTGTTGCAGTCACCCCATTTGGGTTATCTGCTTGCAGGAGCCCTCAGTCGGCCTGATTATCAAAGTCTTGGGTCCTGTGTCAGTTGCTGTCTCATCTTCCTTGACATCAGGTAGTCAGGGGTATAAAGCATGCAGCAGATGCCATTACATCAGTCTTTCTTGCCATGCGGTGCCCGAAGCAGAAGCAGTTCGCAAGTGCCGGTCGGCCGATTCCTGAAATTTTCATTTTCTAGTTTCAGATCCGAAGTCTTCAGCTAAGCTAAGTACCCCATTGGGGATCCTTTTTCTTGCTCTAAACCGATGTCGGTAAAAGTTAACAATTGTACTTCTTGTGGAAAGCAAATACCTCAAAGATTTTCATTCGTACTGCATTCCTTGCTTAAGCCCAGACCATAACGTATCTCGCTGTCTGTTTTGTGCCTTATTCAAACCTCATACTATTCGTCAATTCATTTATGCATCTTAATATTTTGCTACTCTGTTCAATTATCCAGAAATAGCTTCGGTAAGCCACCCGACTACAGACATTCCGAAAAAACGCAAAGATAGAGAGAGACGGACCACTTAGGTCCAAAGCTGCCGACGATGCTTCTCCTAAGCTAGTCGCCAGTTTGTCGGTACTCAGTGAGGTGCTTTCGCAGCCCCTGATACCTGCTACTTCAGGTTCACAGGCCACTACTGAAACCCATTTGGAGTCCGGTATGCCGCGAGATGCTTCTTTGACTGTGGAACCTGCGGATGTCTCTACCTTGGATGGGTCTGGAGCCGCTGTGCAGGAAACTGGCTTCAGAGGTTGTATTCAGGCCTACTGACTTGCATATTAAACAGACGCCATCTTCTTCTTCAAGGCCTAAAACTTGATCCATGCCTAGAAAACCGACGCCCAGACTGCATGGTCAGGCCCCTATGCCTAAAAAACAAATAAGAATGGCTGAAGACCTTATTATTCTAATCAGGGGAAGACATCCTTCCCCTTCTGAGAGACCTAGGACTGATTTTCCTTCAGATTCTTGTGATCAGGATTCTGAAATTTCTGTTTTCTCTGATGACCAGGATTTGCACATATCTACCTATGAGGATTCTGATGCAGAGGACTCAATTCCCTCTGCTTCCCCTCCAGAGGATTTCTCTTTTCGTGAAACCTTGCGTACTCTTAGGGAGCATTTTCGCTGGGAAAGCCAGGATTACTCCGACTCCAAAAAGAGGCTTAGGGAATTCTTACTCCTGCCTCAACACAAGCCTTTATCTATCCCTCCTGTATTGGACATTGTAGATGATGCCTTCATGGAATCTAGCCTGGCCCCTGACACTTTACCTCCTGCTCCCAGAAAACCTAATAGGTATTAAAGGGTACCTGACTCTCACAAGTTCCTCTTTACAAATCCTACTGCGGATCCTGAGACCATTTCACAGGGACCCAAGGGCATTAAGGCTACTACTGCCAAAAATCCTACCCCCTCTGATAGAGATTCCAGGGCTCTGGATAGATGGGGTAAAAAGGTATACACTTCTGCAACCTTGGCCATTAGGGCCTTAAACTGCCAGTTTCATATGTTAAAGTCTCAGCAGCATATTACTGGATTGCTTAAACAGAAAATTATGATTCCTGACTGTGCTGAAAATAAAGATTTACGGGATTTAATGCATTCTGCTGAACAAGTTGGAAAACGTACTTTGCAGTGTGGTTTTGATTCATTAGAGGCATCTTGCAGGGCTGCTGTCACTGGGTCTATACTTAGAAGGCATGCTTGGCTTAAGGAGCAAACTTTGTCAGATCATGTTAAAGCTAAATTACTGGATGCTCTTTTAAACCAAGACCGCCTGTTTGGCAGCAAAGCAGAAGTAGTACTTAAAAATATGGAGGAAAAAGCTAAATCTATGTAAACTGTTAAAGATTTCCTGCAAGTACAGCCTCCCAGATTTAGTAGGCATTGACCCTCTAAGAATTGGTCCTTTCCTGCCTCTTCCAGGCCATCTCCGTCCAAACCCAGAACCAGCAGAGCACCCAGGCTTCAGTCCCAAGGTACTCACAGGCCTAAGCAGTGAGGGGCTCCCACTTCCAAAGCAGGGAGTAGTAAGGCTCCCCCCTATGGTAAAATGTCTCAATGACTTAACTTTAAACCTTCCAAGCCCTGCTCAACTGACTGGTCCTTTAGAGGGAAAGATTGCCCTGCATGCATTGGGAACTCCTTGGCCAGGACAAATGGGTTTTAAATAGTTTCCCAAGGATACAGATTCCACTTCTACTCCTTACCAACCCCAAAAGGTTGGCCAGACCTACCACCAAATCAGTGGGCAGAGGCTCAAAAGCAAGTTCTCTCTCTTTTAAGTATCAGGGCTATTCAGCCTGTCCCAGAAGAAGAATGGGGGCAATGTTTCTACTTGAGACTTCTCCTGGTACCCAGAAAAGACCATTCATGGCGTCCTATCCTGGACCTGTCTATCCCAAACACATTTTTGATAACCCCAAAATTCAAGATGCTAACTCTTCATCAGCTGCTTCCCATGCTAGGCAAAGATGTCTGGTTGACAACACTGGATTTAAAGGAAGCCTACTTGCACATCCCATTAAGGGAATCTTGCAGAAGATACCTACGCTTCAGAGCAGGCTACATGCACTATCAGTTCTCTGCATTGCCCATTTGCTTATCTACTGTGCCCAGGGTATTCACAAAGTGCATAGCTCCAGTCATTGCATTTTGCAGGCAAAGAAATATTCAAATATACCCATACCTGGACGATTGTCTAATTCAGGCAGAAAGCCAGAACATAATACTAAATCATCTGGCATTTGTAAAGAAATTGCTAACGTGTCTGGGGTACACCATAAACGAAAAAAAATCTCATCTTGTACCCTGCCAACAAAATTGTATTCCTGGGAGCAAGCTTGAATACAAATTCCCAGATGGCCTACCTCACGCCAGAGAAACAAGTTCATTTGACAGTCCACTTCAAGCTACTGGCCACAAAGACCCAGCAATCTGCAAGGAAAACACTGCAAGCCCTGGGGTTCATGGCGTCTTGCATTCTACTAATTCCATATGCAAAACTGCATATGAGGAAACTACAATGGTATCTAAAAAGCCTATGGTGTCAACATTCTCAGGATCTAGAATCAATGATTCCTATCATACCTTGTCTACAGATAGAGTTCCTTTGGTGGGCAGAGGCCTGCCGCAAAACAAGGGACTGCCATTCACTGTATCCCCTGCCTCCCAAACCCTAACAACAGATGCATCAGACTATGCATGGGGGGGCTCACTTGGCAGGGCAGTGCATTCAGGGCAGATGAAACCCAAATCGATTGCACCTGCATATCCGTCAAAAAGAATGCTCTGACAGCCTTCAAGGACCACATTCTTCCAGGACAATTATTGGTAAAGATGGACAACACCACTGTTATGTGGTACATAAGCAAGGGGGAACCCACTCATACATAGTTTTATGGAGGGCCTACAAGAAAATGAGTTTGATTTGGAATTTGATGGCTTTCAGTTGGGAAATAGTCAATTTTTTGGATGTCACTTTAGAGGGAGGTGAGAATGGTAAAATTGTTACTAAAGTGTTTCGTAAATTTGTAAATAATTTACATTTATTGGATGGATGTAGTTGTTATCCACCGCATCTTATGAAATCTTTGCCATATGGTGAATTTATAAGAATCAAGAGATTATATAATAATACGGATGAAGTGGATATAGAACTAGAAAAAATATCACAGTTATATATTAGAAGGGGTTTTGATGCGCAGGAAGTATCATTGTCTTTAGATAAGGTTAAAAAAAGTAATGCAGGGAAGGTTAAAAAGAAATTTAATAATGATTCTTATGGAAATCAAAAAGTGAAAGATTTAGAAAAAATATATATGGTAATGACTTATGACTTGTTATCAGAAAAAACTAGTCAGGTAATTAAGTTCTATTGGAATTCATTATTTAAGTATAAGGATCTAATGGAAATTTTTCCAAAAAATATTACTTTTTCTTATAAAAGAGGGAGAAACCTTAAAGACATGTTAGTCCATGCTGGATTTTTCACCCCCAAAATAAATTTAGATATAAGTGTGAGGTTAATGGGTACTTATCCATGTGGCAAATGTATATCTTGTCAGTATGTATGTAGAACATTTGACTGTATAAATGGGAAGAATTTTTATCCCTTAGGGCATTTTTCATGTAACACGGAAGTAGTTATATATGCATTGAGATGTCCGTGTGGACTATTTTATATAGGGGAAAGTAAACGTGCTTTTAAAACAAGGTTGCAGGAGCATCTAAGGGATATTAAAAATAAAAAAATAGAAAGCCTGCTTGCAATGCATTTTAGAGATCACCACAACAGTGATCCAAAGGGTATATCTGCTACTATTCTGGAGCATATAGCTATGAATAAAAAAGATGAAATAGTCAAAAGGAAATTGTTGTATAAATAAAAGTACAGTTTTGTACCTACCATAAATGTAGATGTTCGAAGATCCACATTGCTGCAGTCCTTACACTTGGGTAGTCCGCTGCCCTCGGTCGGCCCGAATATCAAAGTATAAGGCTGACGTCGGTCAAGGCGCATTTGACTGACATCAGGACGTCCGGGTACAAATGCGCATGACCGACGTCATATCCTCAGTCTTTTCTTGCCCCAGATGTCAGAAGACCCTAAAAATAAAGGTCAAAACCAAAAGACAGCAAACAACCAACCAACCACCCTTGCACTAATTATATGTACAATATATACAATATACACAATATGTACAACCCAACCCACACCACCACCTCTAACTACAGAGGGGAAGGAGGGAGGGTAAATTGGACTGCAGCAATGTGGATCTTCGAACATCTACATTTATGGTAGGTACAAAACTGTACTATGTTCTTCATCTCACATTGCTGCAGTCCTTACACTTGGGTAGAATCCCAAAGCAGAGGTAAGGGAGGATGGCTAACTACAAGGAAGCAGGAGCTGCCAAAATGCCCTGCAAAACAGCAGTGGCAAAACCAGCCCTGGATTTAGAGTAAAGTGGCAGGTGATAATGCCTAGAGAAAGTATGCACTGAACTCCAAGTAGCTGCCTCCAAAATATCCTTGGTTGCCACTCCCCTCAAAAAAGCTGTTGAAGTGGCAGTAGCCCTAGTGGAATGAGGCCTAATCCCAGCTGGAACCTCCTTGCCATGATGGGAATAACAGAAAGCAATGCAGAACCCAATCCACTTAGAAATAGTTTGTTTTGACACAGGCTTGCCCTGAGAACTCAAAGCAAAAGAAACAAACAACTGCTGAGACTGCCTGAACCCTTTAGTTCTGTCCAAATAATAACGCAACTGCCTGTGTACATCTAAAGTGTGCAAAATCTTTTCCCCTTTATTTTGGGGATTTGCATAAAAAGTAGGCAAATGAATAGTTTGGTTTAAAGCCACACTAGAAACCACCTTAGGCATAAAGGAAGGATTAGTACGTAATGATACCCTATCCTTATGGAAAATCAAGAAAGGCTCAACCGCCATTAGGGCCTGCAATTCAGAAACCCTTCTTGCAGAGGTAATGGCCAACAAAAAAGCAGTCTTCCATGACAAATATTTCAACTCAGAAGTAGCTGCAGGCTCAAAAGGTTGTAGAGTGAGTTTCTCCAACACAAAATTGAGATCCCAAGCAGGAGTAGGAGCTCTTAGGTGGGGTCTTATATTCTTTGCCCCTCTAAGAAATTGCTTGAACAAAGGATGAGAAAACAATGGTGGGTCGCAATCATAGTGAGCGAAATTGCTGCAGCATGAACTTTAATAGAAGAGAAAGACAAACCTTTGTCTAGTAACTCAGTAAGATATTGAAGAGCCACACACAAATTAGGCTCAGAAACATCAAAATCTTTTGCTGCACTCCAAAATAAAAATCTCTTCCATTTGTCTGCGTACACTTTCCTTGTACTAGGCCTTCTAGCTTCCAAAATAACATTCAAAACTTGCTGAGGAAGTGGAGGCCCACTATGGTTCAAAACAGAATATGCCAGGCTGTTAGGTGCAGAGAGTGAAGCTTGACATTGAGCAAATGGCTGTCCTCCTGTGACAACAGGTGTGGAATCGAAGGCAAAGGCCATGGAGGCTTCCGTACCAGACTTCTCAGTAATGGGTACCAGTGCTGTCGAGGCCAATCCGGAGCTATTAAAATCATCGTTGGCTTGTCCTGTCTGACCTTTAGAAGTACCTTTGGGAGGAGAGGCAGAGGTGGAAAGGCATACACATGAAGATTGCTCCAATTGAAAGAAAGAGCATCCACTCTCCAAGCTGTGGGATGAAACCTTTTTGTGCAAAACTTTGGCAGCTGATGGTTTAGTGGAGAAGCGAACAGATCTATGTCTGGAGTTCCCCATGACACTGTCAATTTCTGAAATACATGAGGATCCAATTTCCACTCGTGGGGATCCATAATTCATCTGCTCAACACATCTGCTAAGGAGTTCTGTGCTCCTGGCAGAAACCTTGCCTGAAGATTGAGCTGTAAACTGAGAGCGGTCTCCCACAAAATCATTGCTTGCCTGCATAGAGGATAAGAATCGTTCCCCTTGCTTGTTGATGTACCACATGACAGTTGTGTTGTCTGTTAGAATCAACACCTGCCCTGGAAGAAGTAATTCCTTGAAAGCTATTAATGCAAACTGGACTGCTAACATCTCCTTCATGTTGATATGTAGATGTTGTAGTCTGGCAGGCCACTTGTCTTGTATCCACTTTCCATTTAGATGAGCTCCCCAAGCTTTGTCTGAGGCATCTGTCGTTAAAATCTAACTTGCCTCTGGCCGGGTCACAGAGAGTCCCTTGTTTAGGTGACATTCCTGAGCCCACCACAAAAATTCCTTTTGAATGCAAGGTATTATTTGAATGACAGTGTCCAGATCCTGGCAGTGCTGTGTCCATACATTTTTGAGATACCATTGTAGCTTCCTCATATGCAGTTTGGCATTGGGAAGCACCAGAATACAAGATGCCATGAACCCTAAGGCTTGAAGGACTGTCCTTGCAGTCAGCCCGGACTGATGAGATAGCTGATGGAAGTAAAGGGATAGACTCTTTTGTTTGTCCGGGGTTAAAAAGGCCATCTGGGATGCTGTATTCAGTCTCACACCCAGAAAGCACATGTCCTGAGAGGGTACTAGACTGGACTTTATTTCGTTCACAGAATACCCCAGGCATCTTAGCACTGCTATCACATATTCCAAATGATGAAGAAGCTCTTCCCTTCCTTGAGCCAGAATCAGGCAGTCGTCCAAATAAGGATAGATTTGTATTCCTTTTAGCCTGAAGAAAGCTATCACTGGAGCCAGAACTTTCGTGAACACTCTGGGCGCAGTAGATAAGCCAAAGGGCAATGCAGAGAACTGATAGTGAGAAGTCCCAGCTTGAAAACGCAGATACTTCCTGCAACATAGTCTGATAGGAACATGAAGGTAAGCCTCCTTGAGATCCAAAGTTACCATCCAATGATCTTTGCCCAGCAGAGGTAAAAGCTGCTGCAACGTCAACATTTTGAACTTGGGAATGTCCAGATAAGTGTTTAGGATAGATAAATCCAAAATTGGTCTCCACGTGTTCCCCTTCTTTGGTACTAGGAACAGGCGAGAATAAAATCCTAGGCCCACTTCTGGCATAGGGACCGGCTGTATGGCCCCTATTTGGAGCAACAGAGAAACTTGCTTGTGAGCCTCTATTCTTTGTTGAGGAGGAACGTCTGGCATGCCTCTGAAAGGAGGCAAGGTATGGAAATAAAACCTGTAGCCGTGGTGTATGATATCCAATACCCATCTGTCTTGGGTAATTAAACTCCAATTTTCTTTGAAAAGTGCCAACCTTCCTCCCAAAGGTGCTGCCAGAAGAGAAGGCTCTGGCAGCTGAAAAGGTAGGTCATTGGGTCTGTTTACGAAAGGACTGACCCCTGCCCTCACCCGAAGACTGTGCAGGAGAACTCCCTGTTCTAGGCCTGAAAGAGCCCTGAGCTCTACCCCTACCACGTCTAGATCTACCCCTAGACTGGGAATCATAAGAAGGATCGTCCACCCCTTAGTAGGCCAATTTCTACTAAACTTTGGAGGCTGGACCTGCAAAAATCTTTAACAGTCTGCATAGACTTAGCCTTGTCTTCCATTTTCTTTAAAACTGCCTCAACAGGAGAACCAAACAACACGTCAGATTGCAAAGGAGCATCTAAAATCCTTGTTTTAACATGGTCAGACAAATTCTGATCCCTCAGCCAGGCGTGCCTGCGAAGAACTGACCCAGTGGCAGCCACCCTAGGCGAGGCCTGTACAGCATCAAAACCACATTGCAAAGAATGCTTACCCACCTGTTCAGAAACATGTACTAAATCTTGCAACTCTTTACAATCAATACCTTCTGCCAGAGCATCAACCTTAGCCTTCAATTGTGAAAGGAGATAGTTTTGGTATTTCAACATGTGAAACTGGCAATTCAAAGCCCTCATAGCAAGAGTGGAAGAAGTATAAACTTTCTTTCCCCATCTATCCAAGGCCCTGGCTTCTTTGTCTGCAGGAACCGGATTCTTTACAACAGAAGCCTTAACACCTTTAGGCCCCTGGCTAACAGTTTCTGGGTCTGCCCTAGGACTCTTAAAAAGAAACTTATGAGCTTCAGGCACCCTGTAATACCTATCCGGTTTAACAGGAGCAGGAGGCAGAGAATCAGGATTAAGAGAAGCCTCTGTAAAAACATCTTCCACTACATCCAAAACAGGAGGTATAGCCAAAGGCCTATGCTGAGGTAAAAACAAAAATTCCCTAAGCCTTTTCCTAGAATCAGAGAAGTCCTGACCTTCCCACTTAAAATGCTCCCTCATGGAATGAAGAGTTTCTGAAAAAGAAAAATCCTCAGGAGGAGAAGCAGAAGGAGTAGAATCATCCACATCCGAATCAGAATAAGGAGAGTACTCCTGCAAGTCTTCAGCCGAAGACTCTGAAACATCTGAAGCCTGCTCAAAACTCCCTAGCTCAGGCTCCACCCTAGGTCTCTTATCAGGAGGGGGCATAGAACCCCTAATCAAAGTAATCAAATCTTCTGCCATTTTAAGCATATGCTTCTTGGGCACAGTTCCAGAAGAACTAGGAGTGACACCAATTGAAACTGAACCTGGCCTGCCCCTGGGAGAAGCCTTAGAAACAGAAGGAGAGGGCCTAGCCACCCTAGGAAGGGAGGGGAGCATAGTAACCTGAGAAGCCCCCTCAGCCTGACCTGCCTCCTGGGAGGCCACATCTTGCAATAATAAAGTCTCACCCTGGGAACATAAAGAAACCTCCGGTGGAGCCACCGGCTCCACCGACACCTCTAAAGAACCGGCGTCCGGTACAGACGGTTCTTCTAGCCTAGTCTTAACTGCTTTGTCCTTGCGCTTCTTCGAAGAAGCGGGCGTCGGAGCATCCGACGGCATTTTATAATTACACCGCTTCCCAAAGACTAACCTGGCACAATCCAACCTTCTCTTTATAGTGCGTTTATTAAATCTAGCACAAGAGCGTCAGCCAACAACGTCGTGCTCAGGCCCTAAGCAAGGAATACACAAAGTATGATAATCTCTATGCGGTATCTGTTTCCCACAAGAAATGCAATTATTGACTTTTTCTGACATCCGGTAAATCACTGAGGCAAGAAAAAACTAAAATATTCCCCAACGGGGTACTTAGCCAACTTTGAACTCGGTCTGAAACTTCGAAAACGAAAAATCTCAGAATGCCAACCGGCACTTGCAATACTGCTTCTGCATCGGACCATGCGGCAAAAAAGACAGAGGATATGACGTCGGTCATGCGCATTTGTACCCTGACGTCCTGATGTCAGTCAAATGCGCCTTGACCGACGTCAGCCTTATACTTTGATATTCGGGCCGACCGAGGGCAGCGGACTACCCAAGTGTAAGGACTGCAGCAATGTGAGATGAAGAACATCAGTTTTTATACTCAAATTTGATACTATGACACCTAGAGGCATTAATTTAGAATGCAACTGGAAAGTTTTTTTTATAATTGATTGATAAATTGTTTAATTGAATGGTATAAATATGTGTTTGAATCGGGTAGTATTCTCCTTGAAGGCGAAAGCCGAGGCGCTAGAGAGACTATCCATTAAACGAGTGTTGGATCCTGCTTTTTGTTGTTATTTTTGGAACCCACTCATACCCTCTCTGCAGACTAGCCATGGCTCTGTGGAACACAGCCTTGAGCTACCAAGTGAACCTACAGGCTCAATTCCTGCCAGGAAAGCTAAATACACTGGCAGATGACCTAAGCAGAAATCTCATGGACCCACACGAGTGGAAACGAACTAAAGATATTCAACATGCTGAGAAGCAAATGGGGGGAGCCCAGAGATAGACCTGTTTGCTCCCCCCCCCCCCCCAGAACTAGCAGTTGGACAAATTCTGCACAAGGACTCCCCACAAACAAGCTTGGAAAGTGGATGCCCTGTCCTTCACCTGGAAAAACCTATAAGTTTATGCCTTTCCCCCTCTGCCTCTCCTCTCCAAGGTACTGCTAAAGATCAAACAAGACAAACCAAGGACAATACTGATTGCACCAGACTGGCCACGCCAACACTGGGTACCCCCTCTTGTGCAGTGTGTCACTGCTGGGACCATGGCACCTACCTCAGACCCCTGCCCTGCTGTCCCAGCAGGAGGGCCAGATTCTGCACCCACAGCTTCAAACCCTGAACCTGGTAGCCTGGCTAATTACCTGATCTCGGTTACCATCCCTCAGTAAGCAAGTGATGGATGTCATTCTGGAGACAAGGAGGCCTAATACTAGAAAATCCTATGCTGAAAAATGGAAAAGATTCTGTTCCTGGAGCCAAACTCAGGGGATGGGCACAGCAGCACCCAATTTACCCCATATTCTTCAATACTTAACTGAGATGCTTCACAAGGGCCTTTCCTTTTCCTCCATCAAAATTCATGCCTCAGCCATTTCATTTCATTACAATACAGAACCCACCCCTCTTCTCTCATCCACTGCTGAAGAAATTCCTCAGAGGGGCCAAAAACTTAAGATCACCTAGGAGAGCCCCTACTCCAGCCTGGGGCCTTAACTTTGTATCGGAAAAGATCACTCTACCTCCCTTTGAGCCAGCTGCAAACGCAGAGTTGAAATTCCTTTCTTGGAAAACAGCCTTCTTTCTAGCCATCACTTCAGCAAGAAGGGTGACTAAATTACAGGCCCTCATGGCAGTGGAGCCTTTCATCATCTTTCATGCTGACAGGGTGTCCCTCAGGACCAATCCCTCCATGTCCAAGGTGGTATCCAGTGTGGCCCTTAATCAGTCCATTCATTTGCCAACCTTCTTTTCTAATCCACAGAACAAAGGGGAACGAATACTGCACTCCTTGGACGTGCACAAACAACTTAGATTTTACTTGGACAGGACTCTCAGGAAATCTGAACAGCTGCTGGTTGCATTTGCTGCAGGGGCAGAGGGGAAGGCCATTTCAAAGCAAACCATTTCTAAGTGGATAGGCCATTGCATTTATTTCTGCTATAAGCACCATGGAAAACCTATCCCACAGGGGATAAGATCACATTCAACCAGGGCTGCATCTACCTTTACAGCCTTTCTCAGACATGTCTCTACCAGGGACATCCTAGAAGCTGCTTTCTGGAGTTCTGTATATACCTTCACTAAGCATTACCACTTGTCAATTTTTTCTAAATCCAGAGCTGGCTTTGCCACTGCAGTCTTGCAGGGTCTTATAGCTGGTCCTAATGCTGTCTGATTGCCTCCTTCCATCCTTTGCTTTGGGAATCTACCCAAATGGGATGATTTCAACAGTGAAACACGAAGAACATAGTACAGTTGTGTACACTTGCCATAAATGTGGATGTTCGAGTGTATTCACTGTTGCAGTCCTGGTTTACCCTCCCTCCAGCCCCCTGACTTCTAGTGACTATACCTGTATTCTTGTTTACTATGCTTAAAGCTTTTTGGTGTATTTATTTTTTGTTGGAGGTGTAATCTTGTATATAATTATTTCCCATTATGGGGGCACCTGACATCTGGGGCAAGAAAAACTGATGTAATGGCGTCAGCTGCATGCTTTATACCCCTGACTACCTGATGTCATGGAAGACTAGAAAGCAACCGATGCAGGACCCAAGACTTTGATAATCAGGCTGACTGAGGGCTACTGCAAGCAGGTATCCCAATTGTGATGACTGCAATAGTGAATACACTCTAACATCTACATTTATGTTAAGTGTACACAACTGTACTTTTTTATGTCTTGGGGAATAATATGTAAATTCATTCTGAATTCGTATTACTGAATTCACATATTGCATGCCAGATATTTTCATAAATTTCTTCAAAAATCCACCCTCCTTTGTTTATACTTTCCCTTCTGTCCCCGCCAGAAACATCTTCACTGCTGCAAATCAAATTCCAGTGCCCACCTATAAGTAATATTCCTTGCTGAAACCTGATTATTTCTTCCAGAATTTTCTTAAGCTTCTTTGTAACAGTTTTAGGTGGAAAATAAGTACATGCTAGTGTACTCCTCCCTTGCCAGTAGCCCCTTATCACTAAAAATCTGCCATTATCTTTTTTATCCTCTCTTATTACTATTGGAGATCCTCTTGCAATTAATAAGTATTCCTCTTTTCCTTTGTCCCATACATTCTGCTGAATAACCATCCTTTAAAACCTTTCTTTATCAAATTCACATGTTCAGTTTTTTCTAAGTGCGTCTCTTGTAACATATGTGTTTGCACTATATATTTTTAATATCGTCCACTATTCTTTCCTTTTTGTATTTATCTGTGAGACGATTGGCATTTAGATATTACAGAAAGCATCATTGTATTAAAAGGTTATTCCCACCTTTTATGTGCAGCACCTTTTTTGTTAAATGTCTAATTCCAGCTTTTATATTACATGTATACACTGGCAGGTTGAACCTTTATATAGTTGTTTCTTCTCATATCCATTTAAGCCTATGTCACATCTGACAAAATTTTTTGTTTTATTGAAAGTTCTCCAAATAAAAGTACCCCCTAAAGCCTATTAACGTAATATTAACACACACAATTGTGTACATCTCCAAATATTGAAATTTCCCCCTCCTAATTAGGAACAAGTGTCCCAAACTGCCAACCCCACTCACAGAATTGAGTTAACGTAAAAGAAAGATTATCCTTGCTAAGATGCATGGCGCAGCCTGTGCTTCTAAGTGCTAACTGGTTTTATTGTATCTTTGTAACTCTCCCAGTTGGGAAAAACCCTGAATGCTTTCAGATAAAATTATCTCCTAGCCAGTTTTTCTCATCTTTTTTCCCCAGTCAGTCACTCTCCACCAGACTGTAATCAGCTTCTCTTTATCAGATTGTCTCCTTGGAGACATGAAAATCAGACAGTTTCTCTTTCAGATTGGTTCCACGGAGACATGAGGGCCATATCCTGAATTGCTACTAAGCTTGCATTCATTGGCTAGAAAAAATGCCTCACTATTCGGTATTCAGTTTCATTTACTTACTTTCTCTTAAAACCTGTTACTAAATCAATCTATGGTCTGTAATCCAGGCATTCACCCATGCAAGAATGATAAAAAACATATTAATTTTTCTTTTGTCATGCTCTTTTAACCAGGCTTTATTTTGTTACATTGTAGTGCCTACATTTTTTAAAACTGAACAAGGAGAAAGAGAGAACGAGAAAAAAAGAACAGCAACACATATTTATAATCCCCATTACACAAGAATAACTGAGAAAATTTAGTTTACTTTGAAGCATGGAGAGAAAACCATATACCACAAAAATAGTAGTATTAAGAAAAAAAAAGTTTTCTTTACTTGCAGTTAACTTTCCCTCCTCTCTTCCTCTCCCCAAAACATTTTTTCGAGCATTAATGACATGAAGTAGGGCATGCACTTTAGAGTCCCTCATAGTCAAACAAATTCTGAAAATATCCAGTATTTCCATATTTTCTTCTTTCATATTTCACAAATATAGTTATTGCATTGTAATCCTACATTAAGTTACTGGTTTTATTACTGTTCATGTCAGTCTCCCAAATCCTGTCTCTGCTTCATTTCCAACATACTTGTGATTCTTCTAGTCAGCTCTCATGCTCTCTTCTTCTCTCAAATATTTTCCATTGAAACAGTGGAAAAGGTTTCACAGGTACAGTCTCTCTGTCTTTATTGCCAGAAGAACAAGAAGCAGAATCTCATTCTGTTTCACAGCTCACTTTTTGTTGGACATACTTTTGTATTTCCTCCTTGGCATGTACTTTATCAAAAATTATTTTGGCCCTCCAGGGAAGAATACCCTGAAGACAACTGGGTACAGCAGTTTGAATCTCACACCTGTGTCAGCATTCCCTGAATAGTGGAATGAATTTACTCCTGTTGTACGTGGTGTATAATGAGTAATCATTCTCCACAAGCCCTCTGTATCCCACTTTTAGTATTGTGTCCTTCTGTCACAGTTTTGTCAGCGACACTCCTGCTGCTGCTATGATTCCAGCTTTATTATTAAAGGTCCAGGTTGCTTTTTTGTAGCCAGGTTTGGAGAGTACATACGATGTGCCCTTTCATCTAACAACTCCTGCTGTAGAATAACAGTCCAGTTCCTTATTTGTGCTTTCATAAAATGAATGCAATTTGTTCCTTCTAGCTTCTGTGGTATAGCTGAAAATCTCAGGTTTTCCCTATTTGCTTTGTCCTCTGATTCTATTATTTTTTTAAATATCTCTTCCTAAGCAGTCTGATATTTAACCAGCCTTTTTTTTTTCATTTCAGCCTCTGATTTTTACAGGTGTATCACCAGATATGAATATATTTTTAAAGCGTCTTCCATTTTTTTCCAGCCTTTTGTTGTTTGCATTAATACATCAATGGTAGTCCACTGAACACAGAAGGCATTATAAGAGATCTGGGAACACAGGTTGACAGCAACCTTTCTTTTGATCACCACATTGCCACTGTGGTCAGAAAATCCTTGTGTGGCAGATCTCATTACTAAGGGTTTTGCATCCAGGAAGAAAGAGGTCATTGTCTCCCTCTACTCTTCCCCTGATTAGGCCAATCATTGAGTACAATGCCCCATTTGGCAAGGACCTCACTAGACAACTGCAACAACTGAAGAGGCTGCAAAAGTACTTCACAAAGATCATCCTAGGCCTTAAATACGTGTCATATATGGACAGACTCAAACTCCAACTATTCTCCGTCTCATATCGCCTACTTAGAGTTGATCTCTCCTTGACTTACAAAGCCATGTTTGACCCAGCTCTGTTAGAAATGCTACATCTAAAGAAATCCCAATCCCTCTGCACCACACGCTCCAGAGACCTCAACCTCATTACCACAATCAACAGAACGTACTGGATGGACAGGTTCATAACCCAGAGACTGCCCATGCTGTGGAATAGACTTCCATATATGTCAAGCAGAGCACCTTGCTGACACTCTTCAAGAGAAATCTTGATGAGTGGATGGGAAATAGAAAATTCACCCAGGGGATCACTCCAGTGGCTCTACTCGTCAGAGGCACTGGGAGCTAAGGTCTGGTGGCACGATGCCAGGGTGATCCTATGGCTAGGCTTGTAAAGGCCCCAGGGTCTTTAGCCTAGTACACACCTATGTACTTCACCAGTCATTTATTTTAACCAGGTCTGTGTGCAGTTTCTTATATATTCCTGTAGGTTACTGGAAGTCATGTCTGGAGGTTGCATTGTTTTTTGCCGCGCAGCTGCAGAACTTTCCCCAGTCGGTGTTTCTTCCTCACTTCCTTACTTTTTGTAACTGATTTTTCCAGGAGTTCTGTATGTCTTTCTTTTTTTCTTGGCATCCAGGTAGTACACTTACTAGCCATTTACTGAAATGTACTCATAAACACACAAGTCTGCTGGTGTTCTCTGTTGAGTTCCTGTTTTCACACTGGGAGAGCTAGAGTTAAGCTGCTACTGAATGTGCAGCAGTCTTGGAAGTGTCTAACACTCTATTCTTGAGGGACCGTTGAAGAAACCTTGCAGGTATTTGAGCATTTCAGGATATGACCATGAAAACGAATCCTGAAAAATTGCATGTATTGATATGACTAAAGGGTTATTATTTCTTAACGTAAAAGCTCAATGTTGTCCTTAGTGTAAGCTGAATTTAAAATGGTTGAGTAGTGACAAGAAAGATGTCTCAAAGAATTTGCATGTGTGTGTATGTATGTATATATATGTATATATATATATATATATATATATATATATATGTGTGTGTGTGTGTGTGCGCATGCTCTTTATAACGAGGAAAAAGTGGTGCTGTGGTGTTATCATATTTATCTGTAATGCATGGATTGCAGTGATTGTGCTCCAGTATTCATATAAAGACAAATCAGTTAAGCGCTAGATAGCATGAGACAGAACCTTAACAAATATTAAGCACCCCATTCTTTACTTGTTAAGGTCAGGTGTCATGCTAGGCAGTCATCTTCCAGTACTGACCTGAAAAAGACAGCAGCAGAGTAGCAGACTTCCTCTCATAAGATTAGAAATTAGCTAGAATGACAGGATGTGTGATCATCAGCATTTTTTGAAGGATACAAAGCCTGAAACTGAAATGAATGTTATTTAGTGACTTCATTTTTCACTGATTTGTCCGAAAATTGAATATTTTTTGAGGAGCAGACCAAACAAAAAAGGGAAAAAATCTGGACGTTCTGAAAATCTGGATATTTGAGAGGCATGGCAAGGTAAGTGTAAACCTAAGGGACTGTCTGTGTTCCTGACAGCACCTCCTACATGCTTTACAACTTTGAAAGTACTGTTAACATTGAGTCTGGAGTAAAAGTAGACTGTGCTTATCAGTAAACAGCAGTAGTGAGGCATGAAATTGCTGTTTCAATTCCTGTTTCCATTGCTGTCTTCTAAGTACACTACGTGCTTTATTTACAACTGCTTCCCTTATACAGGGAGTACGTAAAGATGTCAGCCTCCACTGCCTTACTGGGTTTCAAAGCCAGTACAACACTTAGTGTTTGGTTTTAATCTAATTTTAAGTGACTAATTATACATGGAGAATTCCATTCACTGTGATCGTATCACTGATCATGGCGAAGAATTGTATGTTCTCTACATGGAAGGCAATTTCCTGTCATCCATGTCTCGAACACATAATGTGCTCATTACAGTTGGCAACCTTATAATCTTCTCTATAGTAGCTTTAAATAGGTTTGTCTGGTTGCAGGTAGTTGCATGTCATGTGATGCACTTTCCTTGGAGAAGGGAGTGAATAATCAATAAAGGGAGACAAAGTTCGACGTCTCTGTCCACAGAGCATTCTGATAAGCATTTGAATATATTTTACATGCACTTTTCATCATGTTTTGATTTTCTGAGCAACAGATAGGCTCATCTTGCTCTCTGTGTGTCCCATTACTTGTACTGCCTGCTATTCTGTCTAATCTTGTCTTAATGCAGCCATAGAGGAAATGAAAAAGTCACTGAAAAGCTTACGTTGACGTTTCTTATTGTCACAGGCCTAGTCACATTGTGCTGGCTCATATAGAATTTTGCAACATATAGTTGTCAGTGGAACAAGTGAATCTTTGTGCCACAGCTTGATGGATAAGAACACAAACAGAACCCACTATCAACACAGAGCCATTTCCAGGATGCGAGGTTGCTGGGCACACAATAGATGAAAACACATTTCAGCGTATAATATCTCCTCCAGCATTTTGTTTGTATGTCTTCAGATAAGAAAGTTGTGCCACTGTTTTCTGGACTGAAGTGTGTATACCTGCTGGCAGCAGCTAGCATTATATAAGGTAGCTTGGACAGTTTCAAGTTTGCAGGACTGAAGGATAAATTCCTTTGTAAGAGCTTGTGCAAGTTTCTTTGCATAGATGTTTTGCATTTCTTTGTTCATATTTAACTATTTGAGGGACTTCACCATGCCTTGGTCTTTTGCCAGGCATATGTTTGGCAATTAACTGTTTATTGTGCTGTGGTGCATATGTCTCAGGAATAGAATTGCTATAGTACTTGCTGACTGAGGAAACCTTGCTGAAAACAGTAAAGTGGGGCACAAAGCCCTTTCATGTTCAGCTTTAATTCCTGCTTATTTCTGTGATGAGTTTTCCAGAATGGTTCACTTGGAACCAGATTCAGTTTGACACCTTAGGCATTCTTCTTACCATTATAAATTCACGGGTATTTCTTGTGTTTTTCCTTTCTTTCCTTCTACTGCAGGAGAGCTTGAACATGCATTTGAAGGAATTTCTTGTCATCTTTTGCATAAATGCTCATTCAAAAAAAAGTTTTTCAATAGTACCTCCTAATGTTATATTAGCTTTCCCATTTTTCCCACAGTTGCACCCTTTAGTGTCCAGCAGATAAGTCTTGAAAAATCACCTTCAGTATGTTTTTTTTTTTTTTTTTTTGCTTCAGGCCTAACCACACTACTGATAACTGTCCATCATGCTTGAAATTCAGTATAGTACATCAGTGGCCAAAGCTGCTTTCCAGTTTTCTACAAAAAAAAAAAATACCATGTCACTTGTATCAGATCATCCAACTCCTCATCCTGGGCAGCAGAATTGCTACCAAAGTGTTCTGCCAGGAGGCCATTATATGTGAAGAAAAATCTGTCTTTTTCAGATTAAACAGAAAGAACCCTGTGCCTGATTTGGACCTCCGTAACTTACTTCATCTTATCCCTAACTTGCACCGTTGGTGTTTCTACTTGAAGTACCTAAGTTGTTTAATACACTTGCCATATCAGCAACTGGGACCCAAACATGCAGTGTCTGGGAGAGGTACACGATGTTGAAAATTGTCGCAGCTTCATGCAAGCTGAAGAAGGTACAGAAAGGGAGAGACGTATATTACCTCACACAGAATATCATCTTTGAAGGGTGGTCCAAAGAGGCTTTGTCAATAAAAGGTCCCTCTGTGATCTCAAGCCAGGCTTTGATAGAAAGCAGAGGTGATTTAAACAGACACCAGACAAAAGCTATTTCTAGATAATCCTATCCTGCATTAGGTTCTAACTTCTCAGGTGCCATTTCCTTTTTGTTAGATGGTGAAAATTGAGCTTGTACTTGTCAACTGATTATGGGAGGTTGGTGTATTGGTTAAGGGTTTACCTCACAAACTTTAAGGTGCATGGTTTGATTCTTATGAAAGGAAAATTGGCTGTGCTTAAAAAGGCCATCCAGGGCAGTTAGCCTATTACTTGTCTATGAACTTCCTATGGAGAAAGTACCTCCCGGCAGTTACTTTGTGGCAAGTCCTTCTGCCCATGAAGTCCTTCTGCCCATGTCATAAGTGTCTGGAACAGCTTAGTAACAGGACAGCTTGTGTGCTGCAAACCTTTGACTCTGATAGGAAAGGTGCAGTGCTTGAACTCAGACTTTGGTATCCCACTCTTCTTGCCCTTCCATTGTGCTAAGAGAAAGCCCATCAAGCGGGCTTGCAGAAGATGTTGAACATTCAGGATGTTCTTCCTGTTTCACTGTTGCAGTCTTCACACTTGGGCTATCCTGCCAAGGGTAGTCCTCAGTTGGCCCGAATACCAGAGGCTTAGTATTTCTGCGTCAGTTGCTGTCACTCCAGGACTGATGTCAGGTCGTCAGTGCTATAAAACCAGGCAGCCTACGCCATTACATCAGTCTTTCTTGCCAAGGAGCCCGAAGCAGAAGCAGTTAGCATGAGTGCTGGTCGGCTGCTACCTGAGTTTTTCGGTAATGAAATTGAAGTTGAAGTCTTCTAAATCCAAATCATCCTGAAGTCTTCTAAAGCCAAGTAACCCGTTGGGGATCATTTTTTCTTGCTCTAACCGATGTCAGAAAAAGTTAACAATTGTCTTGCCTGTGGAAAGCAAATACCACACAGAGATTTCCATTCTTACTGCGTCACCTGTTTAGGCCCAGACAACGACGTCCCTCGCTGCTGGTTTTGTGCTTTGTTCAACTCCCAAACTATTAGTAGTCGGGCCCGTATTGTAGCTAAATACTTTCGCTCTCGATCTCTGTATTCCGAAATGGCTTCGCTAAGCCATCCAACTACCGATCTTCCGAAAAAACGTAAGGATAAAAACAGACACAGACCGTACAGGTCCAAAACTGCCAATGACGCTTCTGTTAAGCTAGTCGCCAGTTCGCCAGTACTCAGTGAGGCACTTTCGCAACCCCTGATGCCCGCTTCAGTGGATTTGCAGGCCTCTACCTAGACCCATTTGGAGTCCGGTATGCCACGAGACTCTTCTTCAACCATGGAACCTGTGGATGTCTCTACCTTGGATGGGTCCGGAGCTGCTGAGCAGGCACAGACTTCTGAGGAAGTTCTTTGCACTACTGATGTTCAGCACAAACAGACTTCTTTCACATCTTCAGTTCTGTCTAAAACTACCGAGTTTCTAAGGCCAAGAGTACACGCTATGCCTAGAAAACAGACTACCAAAGCACATGCACTTGCTCCCTTGCCACAACATCAAATGCTTAAAATGGTAGAAGACCTTATTATGCTATTAGGGGAAGTCAGCCTTCCCCTGCTTAGAGAAAGAGACCGGTCCCCAGCAGCTTCAACAGACCAAGAGTCTGACTGTGAGGTATCTGATTATGAAGACATGCCCTTATCTGCTTATGAGGATTCAGATGCAGAGGAATCCATTCCCCCTCTGCCTCTCCTTCAGAGGAATTTTCTTTTGGTAAAACCGTACATACTTTAAGAACATTTCCATTGGGAATGCCAAGGCTATCCTCAGTCCAAAAAGTGACTCGAGAATTTATAGATTTGCCACAAAATAGGCCTTTAGCAACACCCCTAGTCCTAGAAGTTGTGGATGAATTCTTTTATGGAATCCAGTCTTACTCCTGATACTTTACCCCCTGCTCCTAGAAAACCAGACAGGTACTACAGAGAACCTGACTCTTACAAATTCCTTTTCACAAGTCCTACTGCTGACCCAGAGATCATCTCCTGGGGGCCTAAAGGTATCAAAACAACTACAGCTAAGAATCCCACCCCTTCGGACAGGGATTCCAGAGCTTTGGACAGATGGGGTAAGAAAGTATATACCTCTGCAACTCTCGCCCTTAGGCCTTTGAATTGTCAGTTTCACATGCTGAAGTACCAACAACATGTTATGGAACTTATCAAACAAAAAATAGCAAACTTTACAGACTGTGCAGAAAATAAAGAATTGCAAGAGCTTATGCATTCTGCAAGCCAAGTCAGCAAACATACAATGCAGTGTGGCTTTGATGCCCTAGAAGCATCTTGCAGGGCAGCAGTCACTGGTTCTGTACTGAGAAGGCATGCTTGGCTTAAGGGGCAGACCTTTCCAGACCATGTCAAATCAAAGTTATTAGATGCTCCTTTGAACAAGGACAATCTGTTTAGCACCAAAGCAGAAGAGGTACTTAAAAGGATGGAAGAAAAAGCTAAATCTATGCAGACGGTCAAAGAATTATTACAAGTACAGCCTCCTAGATTCAGTAGGCACTGCCCCTTGAAACATTGGTCCTTTCCAGCCCCCTCAAGGCCCACCTCAAACTAGACCCAGGGGAAACATACCCCCTCCCCCAGACTACAGTCTCTGGGTATGCAAAGATCTAAGCAATGGAGTGCCTTCACCTCCAAAGCAGGGAGTGCTAAACTACCCCCTTATGGAAAGAATTCACAATGACTTCTCTACTCCACTCCCCCACCTCTGCCCAACTGCTTGTGCCCCTAGGAAGAAAACTTGCCCTTCATGCAAAAAACTGGATTTCCATCACTGAAGACCGATGGGTCCTCAACATTGTATCCCAGGGGTACAAATTTTACTTCCACTCTCTGCCAACCCCAATAGGGTTCCCAGACCTTTCTTTAAACCAGTGGGCAGAAGCACAAAACCAGGTTCTATTCCTGATCTCTGTCATGGCAATTCAACCTGTTCCTGTGGAACAGATAGGTCAAGGATTTTATTCCAGGCTTTTCCAGGTACCCAGAAAAAAGTGCTTTTGGCACCCAATCATAGATCTTTCAATTCTCAACACCTTTCTGGTGGTACCAAAATTCAGAATGCTCACCCTGCAGCAGCTTGTACCTATGCTAGCCAAAGATCCCTGGTTAGTCACCCTAGACTTAAAAGAAGCCTATCTGCACATCCCTATAAGGGATGCAGGAAATAGCTACGTTTCAGGGCCAGATCTATACATTATCAGTTCTCTGCACTTCCCTTCGGCTTATCCACTGCTTCCAGAGTATTCACAAAATACCTGGCTCCAGCCATTGCTTACTGCAGGCAGAGAAATATTCAAATTTACCCGTATGTGGACGACTGCCTGATTCAGGCGGACAGTCAGGAAATGCTGTTGCAACACCTGACATTTGTAAAAAACCTTCCAACATCCCTAGGGTTACATCATCAACGAAAAGAAATCAAAATTAGTCTCCAGTCAAAAGATTGTAGTCCTGGGAGCAAGCTTGGACACAGCATCCCAGATGGCATTCCTCACTTCAGAAAAACAAGCCTATGTGACGGACTGTTTTACTCAAATGGCCACCAGCAACCAGCTATCCGCAAGGAAAATCCTGCAGGCCCTAGGGTTCATGGCCTCATGCATCCTACTAATTCCATATGCCAGACTGCATATGAGGAAACTTCAGTGGTACTTAAAAAGTCTTTTTGGTGCCAACTTTCTCAGGACCTGGAAACATTTCTATCATAACATGTCTAAGGACAGAGTTTTTTTGGTGGTCAGCTGCATGCAGCCACAACAAGAGACTGCCCTTTACTCAACTCCATGCCACCCAGACCCTAACCACAGATGCATCAGACTATGCTTGGGGAGCACAGTAGCTGTGCAGCATGCTCTGACAGCTTTCGGATCCCTACTTTCACCAGGACACCTGCTAATAAAAACAGACAACATCACAGATGTTAATCGTGTTTCACTGTTGCAGTCATTACTCTTGGGCTATCCTGCTGGCAGGCTACCCGCAGTCGGCCAGAATTCCAAAGTCTAGGTCCTGCATCTGTTGCCGTCGCCTCTTCCCTGACGTCAGTACGCCAGGGGTATAAAAGATGCAGCCAACGCCATTTTCTTCAGTCTTTCTTGCAACACTGTGCCCGAAGCAAAAGCAGTTCGCAAGTGCCGGTCGGCGACTCCTGAGATTTTCAAATCTGAATTTCATAACCGACGTCTTCATTAAAGCTAAGTACCTCGTTGGGAAAACTTTTTTCTTGCTCCAGACCGATGTCAGAAAAAGTTAACAATTGTATTTCTTGTGGGAAGCAAATACATCATAAGGATTTTCACTCTTACTGTATTCCTTGCCTAGGCCCTGATCACAACGTGGCTAGCTGTCGGTTTTGTGCTAGATTTAACCAACGCACTATCAAGCGTCTGTTTGATTTTGCATTTCATTACCTTGGCCGAAGATTTAATTATACAATGCCGGCGGAACAGCCGACAACAGGAGGTTGCAAAAAACGCAAGGACAAGGATAGGCATCTGAGGTCCAAAACCGACGACTAAGCCTCTTCTAGGCCAGTCGCCGGTTCGCCGGTTCTCAGTGAGGCGCTTTTGCAGCCCCTGGCGCCCACTACCTCAGAGCCACAGGCCGCTACCGACTCCCACGTGGAGCCGACTGGGCCTCTGGAAACTCAAAGTATTGGACACTCGGAAATCATTCCCACAGATGGGTCCAGAGCCGCTGAGCAGGCATCTACTTCTGAGGGTGTCTTCAGACCTACACAACTATATTTTAAGCCATCTTCAGCTTCAAAGACAAAGACTAAAGCAGCTCTGTAGACAAAGTAACAAGTACAGCATTCTCCTACACAGACTTCCATGCCTAAAAAACAGATGCTCAAAATGGCAGAAGACCTAATTACTTTGATCAGGGGCTCCCATCCCCCTCCTGGTAAGAGGCCTAGGCAAGAGACAAAGTATGATTCTTCTGATCAGGTATCTATTTCCTCTGATTCCTCTTCTGAACAGGATTACTCCATGCTTCCCTATGAGGATTCTGATGCTGAACAATTCATTCCTTCAGCCTCTCCTCCTGAGGACTATTCTTTTGGGGAAACACTGCATACTATGAGGGAGCATTTCCATTGGGAGAGCCAAGATTATTCTGAATCTAAGAAAAGGCTCAGAGACTTTCTGCTTCTTCCTCAGCACAGACCCCTTGCTATTCTACCTGTCCTAGACATTGTAGATGTATTTTCATAGTCCGGACTGTCCCCTGACTCTTTACCCCCTGCACCTGCTAAGCCAGACAGATAGTACAGGGTCCCGGATTCTCATAAATTCCTATATAAAAACCCCGCTGCTGACCCGGAAACTATATCTCAGGGTCCCAAGGGGGTTAAAGCTTCCACTGCAAAAAACCCTGTCCCCTCTGATAGGGATTCTAGGGCTCTAGACAGATGGGGTAAAAAAGTTTACACTCTGCCACCCTGGCTGTAAGGGCTTTAAATTGTCAATTTCATATGCTTAAATATCCGCAGTATTTAATGTCTCTACTTAAACAGAAAATGTTGACAAATACTGAATGTTCAGAGAACAAGGAATTTCAGGATTTATTGCATGCAACTGAACAAGTGGGAAAGCATACTTTGCAATGTTGTTATGATTCACTGGAGGCCTCTTGCAGGGCCGCTGTTACAGGTTCTGTTATTAGAAGGCATGCTTGGTTAAAGGAACAGAATCTGCCTGATCATGTTATAGCAAAATTATTAGATGCACCATTACAGCATGATACCTTGTTTGGTACTAAAGCAGAAGAGGTGTTGAAAAAAATGGAGAATAAAGCAAAATCCATGCAGACAGTCAAGGATTTCTTACAGGTATAGCCACCCAGGTTTAGCAGGAACTGGCCTTCTACAAATTGGTCCTTTCCAGTCTCAGACAGACCACAAAGGGGCAGATACAGGTGTCTCAGAGGCAGATCTCAGCCCCAAGGCTCATACAGGCCTAAACAATGGGGTGCTCCTACCTCCAAAAGCGGAGAAGGCAAATCACAACCTTACAGGAAACAGTCCCAATGACTTTCCTCTACCAGTTCCAAGCAGGTTTCTTTTGACAGCCCCCTAAGGGGGAAAGCTAGCCCTTTTTTCATCAAATTGGCAAATAGTTACCCAAGACAAATGGGTCCTGAACATAGTGTCCCAAGGCTACAGATTCCATTTTCACACACTGCCAAGGTCAAAGGGCATGCCAGACCTGTCACACAATCAATGGGCAGAGGCACAAAAACAAATTACAGCCCTCATGGACATGAGGGCCATTCGGCAAATACCACAACAAGAGCAGGGGCAAGCATTTTATTCCAGACTTTTCCTAGTACCCAGGAAGGACAAAACCTGGAGACCAATTCTGGACCTGTCTGTACTAAATACATTTCTGGAAGTTCCAAAATTCAAAATGTTGACTCTTCAGCAGCTACTGCCCATGCTGGGCAAGAGGGCTTGGCTCGTAACTTTGGACCTAAAGGAGACATACCTGCATGTCCCAATCAGACAATCTTTCAGAAGATACCTCAGATTCATAGCTGGCTCAATGCATTACCAATTCTTTGCACTGCCCTTTGGCTTATCTACTGCGCCCAGGGTCTTTAAAAAAATGCCTGGCACCAGTAATTGCCTTTTGCAGAGAAAAAGGAATTCAAATATATCCGTACTTGGACGACTGCCTAATTCAAGCAGAGAACAAAGACACTCTTCTAAATCATCTGGCCTCCTTGTAAAAAGATTACTAATTGGTCTGGGGTACACAGTAAACGAAAAGAAATCAAAACTAGTGCCCTCTCAATAGATAATATTCCTGGGTGCAAGCTTAAATACACCTGTCCAGATGGCTTATCTCACGCCAGAGAAGCAAAAACAACTGACTACTTACTTCAAGAAATTGGCAACAAAAACCCACTTACCTGCAAGGAAAATCTTGCAGGCCTTGGGTTTCATGGCATCCTGCATTCTTCTAATTCCATATGCCAGACTGCATATGAGGAAACTACAGTGGTATCTGTAAAGTGTTTGGACTCAGCATTGCCACAGCCTGGAGACAGTAAATTGCACTCATTCACTGCCTACAACAGGAGTTTTGATGGTGGGCAGAAGCCTGTCACCACAACAAGGGTCTGCCATTTAGTTTACCCACAGCCAGACAGACACCGACAACGGATGCATCAGATTATGCCTGGGGGGCCCATATTGCAAGAAAATGTATTCGGGGCACATGGCCTGCAAACCAGATGCATCTTCACATCAATCAAAAAGAGATGCTAGCTGTACAAAATGCCCTGACAGCTTTCAAGGGCCTGCTTCATCCAGGACAGTTACCGATAAAGACAGACAACACTATGGTCATGTGGTACATAAACAAACAGGGAGGTACACATTCCTACCCCCTCTGCAGACAAGCAATGACCTTATGGGACACAGCACTTGCTTTTCAAGTTCACCTGCAAGCGCAATTCCTCCCAGGAAAAACAAATACTCTGGCAGACGAACTAAGCAGAAACCTCATGGAGCCCCATGAATGGAAACTGGATCCACAAGTCTTCAACATGATAATAAGGAAATGGGGATGCCCAGACATAGATCTATTTGCCTCCCCTCACAACTGTCAATTGCAGTGATTTTGCACAAGGATTTACCACAAGCAAGCATGGAAAGTGGATGCCCTGTCTTTCAGCTGGAAAAATCTAACAGTATATGCTTTTCCCCCACTGCCTCTCCTTCCCAGAGTACTCCTAAAGGTCAGACAAGAGAAGCCAAAAATGATTCTGATTGCACCAGACTGGCCACGCCAGTACCGGTACCCAATCCTAAAAAGCTTGTCTCAAGGTCCAGCATGGATATTGCCTCATAATTCTCACTTGCTGACTCAACAAAACAATCAGATCCTGCACAGCCAGCTCAGGACCTTAAACCTGGCAGCTTGGCGGATAATGTAGCCATTCAGAACACCCCTCTTTCAAAAGCTGTTATGGATGTTATCTTGGAGGCCAGGAGGCCCAGTACCAGAAAATCTTATGCAGAAAAATGGAAGAGATTCTGTGCTTGGAACCAGGAACAAGGCATTGACACATCTGTACCAAATATTCCTCAGATTTTGCAATACCTAACTGAGATGCTGAACAGAGGCCTTTCTTTCTCATCAATTAAGATTCATGCCTCTGCTGTTTCTGCACATTACAATATGGAGCCACCTATCTTTTCTCATCCTTTAATAAGGCAGTACCTCAGAGGGGCCAAAAACATTAGGCCTCCAAGGAGAGCACCAATTCTGGCCTGGGACCTCAATTATGTTTTGGAAAAACTTAGACTGCCTCCTTTCGAGTCAGCATCAACAGCAGATATAAAATTCTTATCGTGGAAAACAGCTCTGCTCCTATCCATAACCTCTGCAAGGCAAGTCTCGGAGTTACAAGCACTCATGGCTGTGGAACCTTTCATCATTTTTCATCCAGACAGGGTTTCTCTGAGGACAAACCCTACATTTATGCCTAAGGTGATGTCCAGTGTGGCCCTCAGCCAAACCATTCACTTGCCTACCTTTTACCCAAATCCACAGCACAAGGGTGAGAAAATTCTGTATTCTTTGGACATACACAGGCAGTTGCGCTTCTACTTGGACAAAAGTACTGCTCCTGGATTCAATCTAAAGGAGAGGACGCATCTCTGTCCTCCCTTCCTCTAATCGTAGATTACTTAACAGATCTGCTCCACAAAGGCCTGTCCTTCTCCATTAAGGTACATGCCTCTGCATTTCGGCTCATCACAACACTGAGCCACCTCTCTTCTCGCACCCTATTATCAAACAGTTCCTGAGAGGAGCAAACAATTTATGGCTGCTAAGGAGAGCATCCACCCCTGCTTAGGACCTTAACTTTGTACTCATGCTCCCCCCCTTTGAATCTGCAGCATCAGCAGAGGTAAAATTCCTCTCTTGGAAAACAGCCTTGCTTCTGGCCATCACTTCAGCTAGAAGAGTGTCTGTGCTACAAGCACTTATGGCTGTGGAACCCTTTATTATTTTCCATGCTGACAGGGTTTCCCTCTGGCCTAACCCTTCTTTTATGCCTAAAGTGGTGTCCAGTGTGGCTCTCAATCAATCCATCCATCCATTTGCCAACCTTCTTCCCTAATCCTCAGAATAAAGGAGAAAGGGTCCTGCACTCCTTGGACGTGCACAGGCAGCTCAGATTCTACCTTTAATAGGACTAAGCCCTTCAGGAAATCTGACCAGTTACTAGTCAGCTTTGCAACAGGGGCAGAGGGCAAGTCCATTGCAAAACAAACAAGTTCCAAATGGATAGCACACTGCATCCATTTCAGCTATAAGCACCATGGGGAACCAACCCCTCAGGGGGTCAGAACACATTTTACTAGGGCAACTTCTACCTCTACAGCTTTTCTCAGGGGAGTCCCTACCAGAGACTATCTGGAAGCTGCTACCTCGAGTTCTGTGCACACCTTCACCAAGCATTACCACCTGCCTATCTTTTCCAAATCCAAGGCAGGTTTTTCAGCTGCAGTCCTGCAAGGCATACTAGCCAGCCCTAACACTTCTTGACTGCCTCCACCCTTCTTCAGCTTTGGGAATCTACCCAAGTGTGATGACTGTAGCAATGAAACGCGAAGAACATAGTACAGTTGTGTACACTTATCATAAATGTGGATGTTAGTGTATTCACTGTTGCAGTCCTGGATGTCCTTCAAGGATGCATCTGCAGTCCTTACAAATGGGTTGTCCTGTCGTCAGGCAGCCCTCCGGTCGGCCGGATTCCAAAGTCTGGGTCTGGCCTCGGCTGGTGTCGCACTTCACCCGACATCATAGCTGCAGTTCTTCAGGTATAAAGGCATCAGCCGACGCCATTTTCCTCAGTCTTTCTTGCCGCGTGGCGCCCGAAGCAGAAGCTGTTCGCAAGTGCCGGTCGGTCAGAACCAGAGATTACTACTACCGAATACTACTTCGAAGACTTCTAAAAAGCTAAGTACTCCGTTGGGGACTCTTTCTTGCCTCAGCCGATGTCAGAAAAAGTGAATAACTGTTTAACTTGTGGGAAACAAATACCTCATAAAGATTTCCACTCTTACTGCTTACCCTGTTTAGGCCCAGACCACGACGTAGTAGCTTGTCTAGCCTGTGCTTCTTTTAACCGGCGGACGCTTAGACGTCGGTCTGAATTTGTTGAGGAGTTTTTCGGCTCCGATTTTGCTTATATTATGCCGTCGGATCCTCCGACTACGCAAATGTCTAAAAAACGCAAGGAAAAGGACCGACACTCGCGGTCCGAAACCGCGGTTAAGGCAACCGCGAGTGTCTCTGTTTCGGCTGAAACCGAGCAAGCGGTTCTTCCTTCAGCCGAAAACTTACCTTCTACCGAGGCCTCTTCCAACCTCGTGGAGTCGGCCTCTGAAATCCCACCTGCTGTTGCAGTTTCTCAGGAACTATCTGATACTGTTCCCTTGGATACTTCAACCCCAGCACGTGGAGCTGCTAGGCCTCCTGCAGCCATGTCCATTAAGGCCTTTGCCAGGGCTAAAGCAGCTAAGACTGCTAAAACTGTGCCTGCTAAGCCCCCCTCTCACAGGCCTAGCTCTAGTTCACAACTGCTTAGTTTAGCAGAGGATCTCATTTCTTTAATCCGGGGATCCCAACCTCATCCAGACAGGGCCTCTCAGCCTCCACCAGAGAAGAGGCCTAGAGCAGAGCCCCCCCAGCCTATTTCCACCGATTAATCCTCTGATGATTCAAATGATACAGACCCTCCAGAGGCTCCTTTCTCCCCTTATGAAGACTCTGATGCTGAAGAGTCCATCCCTTCTGCCTCTCCGCCTGAGGAATTTTCCTTTGGGGAAACCTTGCATGCTATGAGGGAACAATTTCAGTGGCAGGGCCAGGATTTTTCAGACTCCAGAAAAAGGCTTAGAACCTTTCTGCATTTACCACAACATAGGCCTTTAGCCATACCTCCAGTTCTTTCTGTTGTAGATGATGCATTTAGTGATGCTTGTACTGCTCCTGATTCTCTACCTCCGGCCCCTGCTAAGCCTGATAGATACTACAGGGTCCCGGACACGCATTACCATTTGTATAAGGCTCCTTTTGCAGATCCCGAGACTATCTCCCAAGGGCCTAAGGCTGTAGCAGCTACCTCTGCTAAAAACCCCCTCCCCTCTGAAAGGGAATCCAGATCCTTAGAGAGATGGGGTAAAAAAGTTTACACTTCTGCTACTCTTTCAGCTAGGGCCTTGAACTGTCAATTTCACATGATCCAGTATCAAGAATTTATGCTAGACCAGTTAACCAAAAAACTGTCCTCTGATGAAGCATTAGACAAAAAATCTGTTCAGGAAACGGTACATAACATTCAGCAAGTCAGTAACCATTCTTTAAAATGTGGCTATGATGCACTGGAGGCTTCTTTTAGATCAGCCATGACTGGCACAGTTATCAGAAGGCATGCATGGTTAAAAGAGCAGGCCTTGCCAGACCATGTCAAGTCCAAACTATTAGATGCTCCTATGGATAAGACCAATTTGTTTGGCTCTCCTGCACAACAGGTGCTGAAGAAGATGGAAGAGAAGGCAAAATCTGTCCAAACAGTTAAAGATTTCTTACAGGTCCAACCGCCAAGGTTTAGCAGAAATTGGCCCTCCAAGAATTGGTCCTTTCCAGACTCCTCCAGAACTCAGAGAGGCAGGAATAGGCGTTCAAGAGGCAGAAACCAATCCAGGGGTGCCTACAGGGGACGCCAGTGGCAGGGTAACAACCAGCGAAGTACGGCCACAGACACAGCCACCATCACAACTACAGGGCAATCACAGTGACTTGGCACTGGCACCGCCTACCAGGGAACAACTAGAAGCACCCTTAGGCGGGAAGCTAGCCTTATTTTCAATAAACTGGCATTACATCACAAGAGACAAGTGGATTTTACAGACAATAGACCAAGGCTACAGGTTCCACTTCCATACTCTACCAGGAAAGAGAGGAATGCCAAACCTACCTCCAAATCAAAAGGCAGAAGCTCTAAAACAAATATCTCAATTATTAAGGATGAGAGCTGTGGAAAAGGTACCATCTATGGAACAAGGAAAGGGATTTTACTCCAGACTCTTCCTGGTACCAAGAAAAGAGAGCAAATGGAGGCCTATTCTCGACCTGTCCACTTTAAACACATTCCTCATTGTTCCAAATTTCAAAATGCTGACTCTACAGCAGCTTCTTCCCATGCTGGGCAAGGAGTCTTGGCTGGTAACTCTAGATCTCAAGGAGGCATACCTGTACGTCCCCATACGACCAAATTGCAGAAGATACCTCAGATTTCTTGCAGGATCAGAGCATTATCAATTCTCAGCATTGCCCTTTGGCTTATCTACTGCTCCCAGAGTGTTCACGAAATGCCTGGCATCAGTAATTGCTCATTGCAGGCTTCAGGGAATCCAAATTTACCCCTACCTGGACGACTGCCTGATACAAGCGGACAACAAAAACAAGCTAACAGAAGACTTACAAAGAGTCATTTACCTGCTACAAGCCCTGGGATATACAGTCAATATAAAAAAGTCAAGGCTGATACCATCCCAAAGAATAACCTTTTTGGGTGCAGAGCTGGACACACCAAAACAAATGGCATTCCTAACTGTAGAAAAGCAAGAGCAACCACCTCTCTACTTCTTGGCATTGACAAAGCAGAACCATCTAACAGCAAGAAAAGTACTGCAAGCCCTGGGCTTCATGGCATCCTGCATAATACTGGTCCCTCGTGCCAGACTGCATATGAGAAAGCTACAGTGGTACCTAAAGAATTTATGGTGCATACAAGGCTTATGGACTCAAGACCAGCTGCACCTGCACATAAATCTAAAGGAAATGCTGGCAGGAAATTGGCAATCCAGACATTCAGACCATTTCTCCGAGAAGGTCAGTTGATGATAAGGACAGACAACACCACAGTTATGTGGTACATCAACAAACAGGGAGGCACACATTCATACCCTCTATGCCGGATGGCACTGGACCTATGGAATGTGGATCTGAGCTACAACATTCAGTTACAAGCAATTTTTGTTCCGGGAAAAGAAAACATTCTAGCAGACATATTAAGCAGGACTACCACGGATGCCCACGAATGGATGCTGCATCCGGACATCTTCAAAGCCATTACAAGAAAATGGGGACTCCCAGAAATAGACTTATTTGCATCCCCACGCAATCACCAGCTAAAGAAATTCTGCACAAGGACGTACCACCCACTTGCTTGGAAGGTGGACTCCCTATCTTTCAGTTGGAAAAACCTGACAGCATATGCATTCCCACCACTTCCTTTGATGCACAAGGTGCTATTGAAGATCAAAGAGGACCGTCCAAGGATCATTCTGATAGCTCCAGACTGGCCAAGGCAACATTGGTACTCATTACTAAGGAGCATGTCTCGGGAACAAATATGGACACTACCCCTGGTTCCATTGCTGTTAACACAGAACAACTACAACATCCTGCATCCAAACCTGAAAACTCTGCAGCTGACTGCCTGGAACATTACTTAAGATCAATTAACCCAAATTTATCCCAAAGGGTTAAAGACATTATCCTTGAGGCTCGCAGACCCTCAACAAGAAAAAATTATGCAGCAAAATGGAAAAGATATCTCATTTGGAGTACTGCAAAGGGAGAAGATGTGTCACTGGTAAACATAGCCAACATCCTGGAATACTTGGCAGAGCTCTTCCACACAGGCCTGTCCTATTCTTCCATCAAGATACATGCATCAGCTATTTCAGCAGAATACAGCTTGGATCCTCCTGTCTTCCCACATCCTCTGCTCAGGCAGTTTCTGAGAGGAATTAAAAATGTAAAACCTCCTAGGAAACCACCATTGCCAGCATGGGACTTGAACTTTGTGCTAGAAAATTGACACTTCCTCCTTTCGAACCAGCAGCAACAGCAGAATTACAATACTTATCATGGAAGACTGCTTTCCTGCTGGCAATCACTTCAGCAAGAAGGGTATCTGAACTACAGGCATTAATGGCAGTGCAACCCTTCCTGATCTTCCATCTAGATAGTGTCCATGAGAACAAATCCTACATTTATGCCTAAGGTGGTATCCAGAGTGTCTTTAAATCAGGCTATCCACCTACCTACATTCTTCCCCAACCCACAGAACAGGGGAGAAAGACTGTTGCATACCTTGGATGTACATAGACAGTTACGCTACTACCTGGACAGGACCAAGGGCAATAGAAAAACTGACCAGCTACTGGTAGCATATGCAACAGGAAGGGAAGGAAAAGCAATTTCAAAACAGACAATCTCCAAGTGGATAGGAAATTGCATTAGATTTTGTTACTCCTACCATGGAAAGAAAACTCCAGAGAACATCAGGCCTCACTCTACAAGGGCTACAGCCACTACCACAGCTTTCTTACGAGGAGTGGCTACCAAGGACATTATAGAGGCTGCTACTTGGACCTCCGTGCATACATTTGCCAAGCATTATAATTTACCTTTATACTCTAGATCCCGAGCAGGTTTTGCCACTGCTGTTTTGCAAGGGATCCTAACTACACCATAATCTCTTTTTTCCTCCTCCCCTAGTTTGGCTATGGTATTCTACCCATTTGTAAGGACTGCAGATGCATCCTTGAAGGACATAGTACAGTTTTGTACCTACCATAAATGTAGATGTCCGATAGGAATGCATCTGCAGTCAGGATTACCCACCCTTCCCTCTGTGGTACTCCTAGGGTATTTGCCCATCTTATAGCTAGCTGGGGGGGGATCTATTATGGTGTATTTGTTTGTATATATGTACATACATGCTTATTTTTTGTGTTTGCTCTCTACTGTTTGGAAACATTGGCTTTTATCCAAATTTAGCCTTCCAAGAGGGCACCTGGGGCAAGAAACACTGAGGAAAATGGCGTCGGCTGATGCCTTTATACCCGAAGAACTGCAGCTATGACGTCGGGTGAAGTGCGACACCAGCCGAGGCCAGACCCAGACTTTGGAATCCGGCCGACCGAAGGGCTACCTGACGACAGGACAACCCATTTGTAAGGACTGCAGATGCATTCCTATCGGACATCTACATTTATGGTAGGTACAAAACTGTACTTTACCCACCCTCCAGCCCCTTGTGTCTCTCTTTCTGTCTCTCTCTCTCTCTCTCTCTCTCTCTCTCTCTCTCTCTTCCTCACCCTTACAGGGCTGTTGGTATTTACTTTCTACTGGTGGTGTTACTCCACCATAACCTAGCTCCCTACTGGGGGCTCCTGACATTTGGGGCAAGAAAAACTGATGTAAGCTGCCTGTTTTTATACCACTGATGACCTGACGTCAGTCCTGGAGCGACAGCAACCGACACAAAAATACAAAGCCTCTGGTATTTGGGCTGACTGAGGGCTATCCCTGGCAGGATAACCCAAGTGTGATGACTGCAACAGTGAATACACTCTAACGTCTACATTTATGGTAAGTGGACACAACTGTACTTATTTTTGTTTGAAATCTTGAATGATGCATGTTAATGTGTGCGGGGGTGCAGCTTTAGGAAACATTGCTATCGGTACAGAGGCATTACAAAGACTTCTCAAGCTTCTACTGCATCTCTCATGGGTCTTTGAATATAGTTAACTTTCACATGACACCCAGCACCCTCTTGCTTTTCAAGTCAGGAGATACATGCCTACCTCTGCTGGAGGTGGTCCCTTCCTCACCCTAAGAAGAGGATTCTGAAGTTCTTTTTATGCTTGTGTGCCTTCTAAGGATTAGATTGCTGCACCTCAGTTGTCTGGTTGTTATAAAAAAAAAAACTTAATCAGTATTTGGTGAGAAGAATGAGGAACTACCTTGTGTTATTCCTTTTATTGAGCCTTTCTGAAAAGATATGAGGAAATATTGATATTCTGCTCTCCCTGCATGTAAGAAGGCTACTTTTTTGTTTTTGTTTTGCTTTGAAATAGCATTATTAAATTATTTCAAGACAAAGGCATGTATACATTAATAAAAATCACACCATATTAACATTTCATATTTGTGCATTATATATTGCAATGTTTTCGATTTTTTAATTTTTTTTTTTTTTACAATTGTTTACTCTGTTACGTAAATTGCTCAGTTTTTGCCTTCCCCTTACACCACATGCCTTTTCCTGAACGTTATTCTGCATGTATAGTTCCTATAAATTCTATTTATTTCAACGTAATTTGCTCCTTCCCTTTTCTAAAAATTCCACTTCTTTCTTCAACCTCCTTTACAGTATTCAGTACTCTGATTACAGCTGGTTCAGATTTTGATTTCTGTTTTCTAGTAATTTCCTTTTTGGCAGCAAATGGCATTTAATTGGTAGGGCTTTAATATGTATAGGCAATTCAGATCCCGTGTCCCAGCTCAAAGTAATATATTTTTTAGTTACAGCCAACAAAAGGACTGTAGGGGATTTAAATCTGCCAGCTTTATTACATTCTCAATAAACCTGTCCCCAGTTACTGTTCTTTTTCTTTTTTTTTTTTTTTCCATTGAACCTCCAGCATTTGCTGTCTACTTGAAAACAATTTCTCTTAAGTCTGCTTGGGGTATAAAAATACCTGTCCAGACATTTCCAAGCAAAAATCCTAAACCTACACTTTCGCATTCATGAGAGCCATACAGATATCCTATAGCTCCTTTGAAAATCCCTTTCTAGCCTTTTCTAACCTCCTCTAAATGATTCTTATAATTGTCATGTAATATTTTTGTATTCCTACTAATTATCCCCTTTTTAGCAACAGTTTATCTACTAGTTTTGACTAAACTCTACCGGAGCTGGTCTTAAAATTAGAGCTCCCCTGTCCCTTTCTCTTTGTCTGTACTCTTATCAGTTCCTCCTAGGTAAGGTAGTCTCTAACCCCCAGTCCAAATTTCTGCTTGTCTTCCTCAATATTACCTCTTATCTGGTTATTTGCTTCCAACACTTTGGTTCCTTCGCCTGTTTTCTCCAGTAAATTCCACCCCCCCTTGCCTATTGTGTTGCGTATATGAACCGTAACTACATAGCTCTTAAGTATTCATTCAGACCAGGTGATTGTAAACCACTTTGTTATATGGGAAGGATCAGTTTAATTTCATTTAACTTTTGCTCTCTTCCCCTCCCAAATACATTTCTTCAAGTCTTATTGTCCACAGCTTCTCCTCTCTCTGATAAAAATATGCTTGACCTGTGTAGAGAGCTAAAGAGACTAAAAACATTTTCACTGCTTGTATCTTAATCTTCACATCCATAATCAGCAGCTTCTGGTTTCTCATTTTTTTGTATTATCTTTTGTTTAGTCTTTTCCACGCATATCCTTGGCTGCCAAAACAGAAGTTTTTTTTTGTTATATATAAACAGAAGTTTTTTTAATCCATACATCTAAATAATTCGTCTTGTATCCTCTTTAACTATAAGTATTTTTAAATGAAGTCGTGTGGATACATAGTTTACTGCTTTGGCATTTGTTTTAGCTTCATTAATTTTACATCCTGAAGAGACCCGAAACTGTCCCAAAATATTCCGCAACACCAAAATGTCCTTTTTCTGATTTTATCTAGTAAAAAATATCTGCAAACAAAGCTAGCTGCTCTTGATTACCATAGGAGCTGCATCACTGAATTTGTGAGTCCCTTATTTTCTTTGCCAGTGACTATAAATATATAGGAAAAAGAGGATGCCCCTGCCTTGTTACTCTCTTCAAACACATCTTGTTGGAGAGGGACCCCCCACCTTAATTCTTGCCTCTGAGCCATCAGATATTCTTGTAATCTAATTATTCTATCTGGGAAGACAAATGCTTCCTTTGCTCTACTTAAAATATCTCAGCTGACTCTGTCAGATTCTGTGCATCATGGCCCATCAGCTGTAGTGGTGTTTTCTTATATTCTGCTTCCCTCTGGGTCATCATTGTTCTGTTGACAGGTATTTGCCATCCTCTCCTCAAAACAACGTTGATCCATATTTATAAACTTTGACCACACCTTTGCCATTCTTTTAGCTACGATAGACATAAGCACATTATAGTAATGGTTTAAAATAGAAACTGGCGTGTGTGTGAAGCTGGGTCTGAGAGAGCCTTTACTCTTTTTGGGTATGAAATAAAAAAAAAAAAAACAATAAGGAGAGAGGAGGAGACCTAAGCAAACGTGATAGTTACAAATATGCACTACGCAGTGTGGCATAACAGTTCATGGAGGAGTAAAATGCTGTTAACTGTGCAGTGACAAAAAATACAATATATTTACTAGACCAAATGGTACTACTATAGGTAGTGTGACACAAGGGCAAAGATTAAATACTGTCTTATCAAGCACCATGTGCTTATGGCACATGGGCAATGTATGCAATACAAAGAGTGATCACAGAGGCCATGAAAGCTCACCAGGAGAATTTCTGATACTATGTGTTATGCCTAAAGGAGGTATAATCAGGTGGCAGTCTCTGCCTGCCACAAACTGCCATGGATGGCTGCATAGTGACCATGCCATGAGGACATGGCCAAAGAAGTTAGTGCCTTAAACAAGGGCCACAGATTAATGGTAGCAATAATTTGACATGGTATAGGAGAGCCACCAATAAATTAAGTGGTAGCTTGTCTAATGCATGCTCTAGGTATTCCAGATGTAACTGACATTGGTAGGGGGGTTTGAATAGACAGTGGAAGAGCAATGATAGGCAAGCAGGGTGCCATGTATGAATGTCAGGGGTATGGCTATGAATATGGCAGTATAGAAAGGCAAATACTGTGGTCCAACATAGAGTATAACACTAGCATGTCTGTGGAGTACCCAAGGTAGCCGTCTTTACCATGACACTGGCAGTAATCCCCAGAGGTAGAATGGGTGGTAGAAAAGGTCATCCTCAATTGCCAAGGTATGTGTTACAGTAGATATATGAAAGCAGTATGCAGTACTTAAAATAAGTAACAGCACTGCAAGAATAAGTGATACTGCAGGTCTGTACTGGAAGTATTTAAAGTATATACAGGTGTAACATCAATGGTATAAGCACCCTTGCCACCTGGAGAGTCTTCCCCAGTATCCATCTTACCAAGAGCTGGAAAATGTAAAGGAAAAATGTTCATAACTTTCAAAAATTAAGATTATGTAATCACAAGGGGCCAATTGACAGTGCTGCTTACTGTAAACCTTTGCTGCACTTTCTCTAACATCCTCTCCCATCATGGTAGTGCCTCTTCAAGTTGCTGTACCTATGACTGTGCTGCTCAACAGTGTGGGTGATGCCTGTGGCATCACTCACTGCTCTGCATGTTAGTGCTAGGCATCTGCTTTGTACGGGGGAACCTCATAGGAGTTTCCCAGCAGACATTCCCATGGTACCTGTGCAAGAAGTACTCAATTTTTATTTCCCCTCCTACACCATGTGGGAGCCCTTCCACTTTCTGAAACTGTGGCCCTTTCACAGCTTGCAGTGTAAAGAAAAATGGCAGCAGATTTGCATCCATGCACATTGTAGGTGTGTCGTGATGGACATCAACAGGCAGCAGAGCAGACCAACAGTTCCTGTTGCACAGTATATTTGCTTGTAGATGCACAGCATGCCAGGGTAGTGTTCAGGGTCTGGAAGACATATGGACCTTAATTCTTGCCTCTGAACCATCCATGGTTGCACTGTAACACCTCCAGAGGTGGCAACACTGATTAATGCACCTTTGGTGCCACAGGGGTCACTGACCCACTCATACATGTGCAATGTGCTTCAAAGTCATTTGTGTGTGTATCTGTGCATGGTCAGGAGTGAGCCTCATCATGTAACCCAGGGATGCTGTGCATCCAGCTATTGGACCCAACCCAATTTTTGTTTTGTCAAGGACAGGGCATGCTTACTCAGCTTGGTAGACTTTGAGAAAGTCAGCAAAGTAATGGATGAGAGCAGAATGCTTCATACTGCCTACCTTTACTAGGTCAAGGCATTTGACGTAATACCCTTCTCTGCATTGTTGACTTGTATTAAAAGCCTCTAGTTACATTCAGCATTCAAACCATTTGTAATCAGTGTCCTATTTCAATATAAAAATTAATTCTTTATACAACGATGTATTTTTAATATTTACTTCACTGTATTTCCCAACACGCAAACACACATTTGTTATAATATTGTTGCTTGTTAGCCCATCTGTATTGTTATGAAACATTTTAAAATGCATTGCAACAGGACTTTCTACTTTAGACTTTGTCTCAGATGTTCTTGTAATCTTGTTTTAAAGGCCCTTTTCGTCTCACCTGTATAAAACTTATCACATGGACACTTCAAGGCATTTATTATTCCCTCTCTATTACAACTGTATTTGCTCTGTATTGTATATTTACACCCTTTTATATATGTGAAAGGGCCATTAAAAACAAGAACATTTGAGAAACCTAAAAAGTCTAAGGTAGAAAGTCCTGTTGCAATGCATTTTAAAATGTTTCATAACACTATAGATGGACTACAGTAAACAATATTAGAACAAGTGTGTATTGGGAAATTATAGTTAAAGAAATATTAAAAATTGTAAGAATTAATGTTTATATTGAAAGATGACACTTTGACTCCAAATGGTTTGAATACTGAATGTAATTGGAGGCTTTCAATATAATTCATTGTTAAATTGACTAATTTATTTTTGTGATAATTGATTAGGGTATTTGAGGTGCTGTGTGCTTCTGTACTCTTTAAAGGCAAGTGACCCGAGGTTCTAGAGATTTTAATAAATGTGTCTTTTTGGATTTCTGGCTTTGTGGTTTTGTGGAGCTACATCCTTCAGTTTTGTGGTTGTGTAGTAGTTTCTGTTCCTGCTCCTCCTTGGTCTTCTACCAACTATTTTCTGTCTCGTATCGCCTACTTAGAGGCAATCTCTGCTTGACATACAAAGCCATGTCTGATCCAGCTCTGTTAGAAATGCTACATCTAAAGAAATCCCCATCCCTCCACACCACATGCTCCAGTGACCTCAACCTCATTACCACAATCAACAGAACGTGCTGGAGGGACAGGTTCATAACCCAGAGACTGCCCTTGCTATGGAATAAACTTCCCCGTACATGTCAAACAGTGCACCTCACCGGCCCTCTTCAAGAGAAACCTTGATGAGTGGATGGGAAATAGAAAGTTCACACCAGTGATCACTCTAGTGGCTCTACTCAACGGAGGCAGTGGGAACTAAGGTCTGGTGGCACTATGTCAGGGTAATCCTATGGGCTAGGTTTGTAAAGATTCCAGGTCCATTAGCCTAGTACACACCTATGAAGCTAGGAACTAAAAGATTTAGAGAGCCTGGCTGATGCTTCTGTTGAGGAATTGGACTCTGATAAAGATTCCTTGACCTACTCCTTCCAAATTCCATCACCTTTGAATTATGGCTCTGAGGAGAAGGTGCCCTTAAGTCCTGACTTCCCTTTGGAAGAAATGCCCTTTGGGGATACAGTGGTACACATGATGGATAATTTTAAATGGGACTGCTCACAGGTTTTGGACATCTAGAAAAGATTGGAGTTGTTGCAGATGAACTTCCTTAAGTCTTCTGCTTTTCCTCTCTGTCTTGGCTGCTCTGTCAGACATTGTTTTGATTGCTTCCTTGGCTCCTGATTCCCAACTTCCTGGTCCTAAGAAGCTTGACTGTTTTTATAAGGTGCTTGAGACTTTCAGGTTTCTTTCACTGTCCCTCTTATGAGCAAGCTGTGGTCTCTTTCTCTACCTGTAAGCTTTCCTGGCTTTTGCTTTCTTCCAGGCTTCTTCCCTCAGACAAGGACAGTTGAGCTATGGCGAAGTTGGGGAAGAAAGTCTATACTTCTGCCACCTTGATATTTTGTGCCATAAATGATCAAGCTCACACGACCAGAAATATTTTACCCCTTTTGTCGTAAATGTGGGAAAGGTGTCTGTCTGAACTGCCTAACTCTGAGACAATGTGTCCACTGCTCTTTCTTTGGTAGGATCCACTTCTCATGTAGCTTATCACTATGTTAAGTATAGCTGTGATGCTGCTGATGCCTCCTGTAGAGACGTTGCTTCAAGCTCTGTCATAAGATATTATTCTTTGCTTCACTTTCAGGCTTTACCTGGTGATATTAGGGCTAAACTTCTTGATGCTTCTTTGGATAATCAAAATCTGTTTGGTATTCCAGTGGCTGATTTAAGACCTTACAGGACCAAGGCAAGGTCATGAAGGATCTTAAGCAGATTTTTGTCTCTCCCATTCCTAAATTTCAGAGGAATTATCTTGCCAAAACTGCTTTTGTTCGTAGACAGCTTCATCAGCCTTCCAAAGGTAATTGTTACTAGGTGTGTTTTGTCTGACGAACCCACTTGAATGTCTAGACCTCAGAAGCTTTTTTTCAGGACAAGTCTGCCTCCATCTGATATTCTGCCTTCCTTTACCCTCAACCAAGTTCACTTGTCTCTCAGAATTCCTCTGTTACTCCCTGTTTGGCAAAAGATTACTTTGGACTCTGGTTCTGTCAGTCATCTGTCAAGGCTACTTTAAGGTCTCTAAATCCCTTCCTTCCTTTTCAGGCATTCCTCAGCCCCATTCAGAACAAATTCCTTATTTTTCAGGAGTACTACAGGGTTTCCTGGATTAAGGAACCATTCAACCCATTCCAGATGTCCAGAGGGATAATATTCCAGGATGTTTCTGGTCCCTAGAAAGGAGTCCTGGAGGCCTGTTCTAGAATTTCTTTCCAAATATTTTTCTCAAGGAACCGACCTTCAAGGTTTCCCTCCAGACACTGTTTCCCCTGATACCTGAGGCTTTCTGTTTTTTGTGAGTTTGAAAGATGCTTATCTTTATATTCCCATTCACCATCTGTTTAGGAAGTGTTAGTTCCTGGTTTCTTTTATTTTCAATTCTGTGCTTTGCCCTTTGGTCTTTTAACACCCCCATGGGCATTCACCAAAGGTCTGACTTCAGTCGCAGCTTTCTGCAGCCTTCCAGGAGTATAAATATTTCCTTGTGTGGATGACCACCTTCAGGCTCCATCCCCCTCCGGGCTTCTATAGGACCTAGACTCCACAAGACTTCTTTTGTATAGTCTGGGTTTCATCATTAGTCTCCAGAAGTCTGTCCTGTCCCCCTATCAGGATCATATTTTTCTGGATTGCAGTTTACAAACTGTTCCAAAGCTGGTTTTTCTGCCTGCTCCCAAGGTTCTGTCTGTAACAACCTACTTCCAGTCTTTACTCCGTTGTGCCTCCTGCCTGCCACATAATTTTGGAGGGCTCTGGGGTTCATGGCCTCAACAATCCCCATGCTCCCCTTTGCCAAGCTTCATATGAGGAAGTTCCAGGGGTACCAGTGATCAATGTTACTTCTACACTGCCACCCTCTGTAGTTTCCAATTCCCTTACTCCATTGTCTCAAACTCAAATTTCATTGGTGAATTCAGCACATACCTTTCAACCTAGGTGTCCCTTTCCAGACCACTGTTCCATCTCAGGAGATGTTTACAGACACATCAGATCAGGGATGGTGGCTGTTTCTGGCAGTCTGATGGTTCAGGTTCTCAGGGCCTCTCATCAGTGGTTGGATCACATCAACAGAAATGAAATGCAGGCACTTTCCCTTGCACTCTTGCCCCTGGGCCCTTTAAAGGTCTATACAAACCACACAGCAGTCATGTGGTACATCAACAAGATGGGGGATACATGTCTTAACTTCTTTGCAGACTACCCCTTCAGGCCTGAGATCTAGCTATCCATCTGCAGGTTTCTCTTCAGATGGTTTACATTCCTTTGGTACAAAATCTGGTGGCATGTTCTGTGAACAGGTCCAGGGCACAACCGTATGAATGCATGCTTTACAAAAATATGTTTCTGGACATAGTTCACCTGTGGAGTGTTCCTCAAGTGGATCTTTTTGCCTCTGCATTGGAAGGTGGTCCCATGTCTTTTTCCTGGGAGATGTTCCTTTATACTTTTCCTTCTCTTCGTGTTCTTCCAAGGTTTTTTAACAAATTTAGACAAGATTCTCAAAATCTTGTTGGTGACTCCCTTTTGGCTCAGATAGCACTGGTTCTCACTCCTCTTTCGTCTGACCAGGGGCAATCATCACAAGTTACCTCACTGAATGAATAGTCTCTCAGAAGGTAAGAGGTCTGTCCTTCACCCTCATTTCTCCACTCTTCCATTGACACTTTGGGTGCTAGGGTTTTAAGGACCCTTTTAACACCAGTTTTCAGAGGACATGTTTACTGTTCTGCAGGAGACCAGGAAACCTAGTACCAGAAAATTATATATGTCCAGATGGAAGAGGTATTCTATTTGATGTCTTAAGTTTCATCAGGATTCCTTTTCAGTGGGTATTCCTTAGGTTATCTCTTATTTGTGTTAACTGCTCCACACTGGTTTGACATATTCTTCTGTTAAAGCTCACCTGTCAGCAATCTCTGCCTGTCTGCCTTTGACTCCACCATTGGCGTCTTGTTTTGAGGATGTACAATTCCTGAAAGTCATCCTGCATATCAGGTCCCCAAGAAAGCCTATCCCTCCTTCTTGGGACGGTAATTTTATTCTTGAGAAATTTACCTGGTTCCTTTTGAGCCTGCTGCTGCTTTGCATCATTGCACCTGGAATACTGTTTTATTGGTTGTCCTCACTTCTGCCAAGAGAGTTTCTGAACTCTGTCTTGATGGCAGTTCCCCTTTTAATGTTTTTTCATAGGGACAGGGTGTCTGTGTCCTAATCCTCCTTTTTATGCCCAAGGTGGTCAATGAGTTTTCCATTAATCAGTCTATCCAGCTTCCTTACTTTTTTCCTTCTCAGTCTGCTAGACTATTTCCTTTTGTTATTACACCAGTTCCATCCTTGAAGCTGCTACTTTGTCTTCTGTGCACTCCTTCACTAAACATTACAAGTTTGCTTCAAACAATCCAATGATACCAAGAAACAAGACTGTGAAGTATTGTTCAATATTTATTACAGTTGAGCACTTTTGTTCCATACTAAGTGGGAACTTCATCAGAGCTAAAAACCACCACAACTTCTGTTAAATTGAAAAAGTAATGCACCACACGTGCTTTCAAAAACCAGTGACTACAAGCTGACAAACTATTAACTTGATACAATTCACACTTCATAATTCTTCAACTTTAGTAGTATAGGATTAATTGAAACTGAATCATTAAGCCCCAGATAGCTGGTAGAATTCAGTTTTAATTGCCATCTAACATCATTTTTGTTGAGATGTTCCTCCATAATATATCCTCTTGCATCATTTAAATCTTGCTCAAGTACTAGAGAACAATAACTATTATTCTCAAACACTTTATATAGGTCATTGGTTGTTTTCTTGTTCTTAATATCAAGAACGTGCTCATAAATTCTATTTTTTAACTTCCTGCTACTCTTTCATACATAAAATGCAGGACACACATAGCAGCAGCAGGCCAAATGCATGTAAAATGCCCCTTTACTTGAAATGTTTTATCACACATTATATAACAGCCATTTCTCTTTACATATGGACACTGTGAACAACTTCTGCATTTAAACACGACCATTTTTCTCTCTTGTACCAATCAAAACTCAGTTTTTCATTTTCTAATCAATCCTTTAATAGCCTGTCTTTCTTATAAACAGTAGTTGGTTTCTCATCTAAGTTACATAAAATGGAATTGTCATTCTTAAACATACTCCACTTCCTAATTAAACATTCACCAAAGGCCTTACTGTCAGTAGTAACAGTGTTAATAAAAGTTTCTTATTACAAAAATCATTCTTTCTTTGTACAAGAACAAACTGATAGTTATTAGTCATCTTGGATTTAAAATAGGGGCATAAACACTATTACATCGCTTACTAAAAACGTCATCTTTGATGTCTAACAGTAATCTTACTGGATAACCCCTTCTTAGAAACACGTCAACAAGAATTTCACGTTCTGTAATGAATGTCCCAAAATCAGATATACGGGCCAGCCGAACCATCTGGCCCTTGACTACGGCTTCCTTCTGATTAGATGAATGCCAACTACTGTAGTGTAAATACATATTTGAGAAAGTTGCCTTATGATGAATATTTGAGATGTAGCATAATTGTGAAGTATCCTTTAGAAGTTCAACTTCCAAATAGACTATTTTATCAGGATCTTGTTTGTGGACAAACTGCAAAAAATCTACAGTATGATTTATACAACTTATAAAATCTTGTAATCTCTTCTGAATATCAGTCCATAACAAAAAATGTCATCCAGAAAGCGTGTATGTATTGCACACTAGTCTGTGTATTGGCTGTTGAACACACAAGCTTCTATTGGGCCATTACTAAATTAGTAAAACTGGGGGTGCAAGCTGCTCCCATCGCTACACCAGTTACCTGTTTGAAATACCTCTTATTGAAAAAAATAAAATTATTTTTAAGAACAGATTCCATTAAAGTAACCACACTGTTAACTTTTTCATGCCCAAGGTCAGAAAGTTCAAAAAGTTGTTCCTTGAACCACTGCAGTCCTAACTCATGGGGAATCACAGAATATAAATTTGTGACATCCAGTAGTTACAAAAATGCTGTCTATAGTAATTTCACACTTGGTAATTTTTTGTAGAAAGTGCCAAGAATCCTTACAAATATACTTAAGCGTATTTAAACTTCCCTTCAGTAAACGGTCTATATATTTGGCGATATATGTTTTGGACTGTGAAGCATCCACTATCGGTCTTATGGGGGGGGGGGGCAAACATTTATGAATTTTGGGGATTCCAAAAATTCCTGTAACAACTGGCTTATTGTTGTCCATAAACTGAAATTCATCCTTATTTACTGGTCCGCGATAAACTGTATCAGTTAACATACAATGTAATGTAGTATTTTATAGGATATTTCACTGTACTCATTCCCTGGCCACTGCTGGAGAGTTTTTTTCTTCCCAGTTGGATTTTCCCATTAAACAGTTAAACAAATGCTAATTTGTGCAGAAGGCTGTGTGTTATATTTCTACACTAGGTAGATGGATTGCTAAGCCTGCAGTGCAGCATAAGGGATATGCTGCAAGCCTGTGTATGTCATCTTTCAGATAAGATGTTAAATCGAGGTCCCATCTGCTTTAGTTGCTGTTTGTTCAGGTGGATGTAAAAATCCCATGGCACCTATCAAAAAGAGTAGGAAGATCCCTGATACCCTGGCCAAATTTCCCCTAGAAGAATAAATACCACCTCCGGTCTCACCTGAAAAGAGGCTACTAACCCTAGTGGGGCTAACCAGGCCAACAAAGGACAAATAAAAATAAATACATAAATGTTAAACAAAAAAAAAGAAAGGCCAGGCCCCAGTGGATAAGGCATTATCTCCCTAAGGCAGGAATTCTGGGTTTGAGTCGCATTTGGGGTGATATAAACTTGATGCAAGTACTGCTTTTATAGGGGTGGGTTTGGCATAATGGTTAAGGTTTTCAACTCATAGCCACAAGGTATAAAGTTTGATTCTGACCTCTGGTTATTGGATAGGTTTAAAATGACCCTTTAAGGTAGTTGGCTACTATTCACCTATGAACATGTAATTAATTATATGACCAAACTGCAAGTCTCATTCACTCTCTGTCCATCTGTACTCAATTCTCCCGACAACACTTAGTTCATATCTATGTCAATGTACCTGCTTACTTGTAGCTCAAATAATTTGTTGTAGTCTGTATAAAGTTCTTATTTTTACATCTCTGTATGTACTTCTAGCTCATGTCATTTTTATGCTATCTTCATAAAGTTAGTACATGTTTGTAGCTCATACAATTTTTATGTAATCCGTATAGAGTTTGTACATGTCTGTATATAAGTGGAGCTTTCCTCTCCAGGCCTCTGCTGACCATGGGTTCTTTCCGACACCTTCCCAGTAAACAAATGTCAAATAAATACATACAATGGACATAAAAAGTGCACACACCCCTGTTAAAATGCCAGGTTGTTGTGATATAAAAAAATGAGACCACAATAAATAATTTCAAAACTTTTCCCACCTTTAATGTGACCTATAACCTGTACAATTCAAATGAAAAATAAACAAATCTGTTGGGGGAAAAATATAAAAAAATGTACAATAAGCTGGTTGCATAAGTGTGCACACCCTTAAGCTAATGCTTTGTTGAAGCACCTTTTGATTTAATTACAGCATTCAGTCTTCTTGGGTAGGAGTCTATCAGCATGGCACATCTTGACTTGGCAGTATTTGCCCACTCATCCTTGCAAAAGTGCTCCAAATCTGTCGGATTGTGAGGGCATCTCCTGTGCACAGCCCTCTTCAGGTCAACCCACAGATTTTCTTTTGGATTTGGGTCTGGGCCATTCCAAAACTTTAATTTTCTTCTGGTGCCCATTCTTTTGTTGATTTGTATGTATGCTTGGGGTCATTGTCCTGTTGAAGATGAAATTCCTCTTAATCTTCAGCTTTCTAGCAGACGCCTGAAGGTTTTGGGCCAAAAGTGACTGGTATTTGGAACTGTTCATAATTCCCTCCACCTTGAATAAAGCCACAGTTCCAGTTGAAGAAAAAACAACCCAAAGCATGATACTGCCACCACCATGCTTCACTGTGGGGATGATGTTCTTTTGGATATGTGAAGTGCTTTTTGCACCAAATGTACCTTTTGGAATTGTGGCCAAAATGTTCAACTTTGGTTTCATCAGACCATAACACTTTTTCCCACATGTTTTTGGGAGACTTTATGTATTGTTTTGCAAATGTTAGCCAAGCCTGGATATTTTTCTCTGTAAGGAAAGGCTTCTGTCTTGCAACCCTACTCCATAGCCCAGACAAATGTAGAAAACGGGAGATTGTTGTCACATGTAGTACACATCCAGTACCTGACAGAAATTCCTGCAGCTCATTCAGTGTTGCTATATCTCTCTTGGCAGCCTCCCTGACCAGTTTTCATCAATTTTGGAGAGACTTCTAGTTCTTAGCAACGTCACTGTTGTCCCATATTTTCTCCACTTTTTGATGACTGTCCTTACTGTGCTCCATGGTATATCCAATGCTGTGGAAATTTTTTTGTACCCTTCTCCTGACTTATACCTTTCAACAATGAGAGATCCCTTTGATGCCTTGTAAGTTCTCTGAAAACCGTGGCTTTTGCTGTAGCAGGCAACTGAGTAAATGTCAGGAATATCCTACTAGGACAGCTGAACTTTATTTGGGGATAGAGTCTCTTTAATTGATGGCAGGTGTGTACCCAAGAAGACTGAATGTTGTAATTAAATCAAAAGGTATTTCAGCAAAGTATTAGTTTAAGGGTGTGCACACATATGCAACCAGCTTATTGTACGTTTTTTATTTTTTTATATTTTTCCCCTAACAGATTTGTTTTTCAATTGAATTGTACAGGTTATAGGTCACATTAAAGCTGGGAAAAGTTTTGAAATGATTAATTGTGGCCTCATTTTTTTATATCACAAAAACCTGGCATTTTAACAGAGGTGTGTACACTTTTTATGTCTACTGTACATACAAGACCTCCCCCTTTGTCTGGCGTCATGACCCTTATTTCAACATCATTACAAATTTCTTTTAAAATCCCAACTTCTTTACTAGACAGGTTGTAAAACATACTAATACAAGGTTGACTCAAGATGGTCCTGAATGCAGATTCACAAATCTTTTTTATAGGTATATAATTATTTAATGGAGGGTTAAAACAGCCAGCTCTTCTTAAAACAGTTTTGATTACAAATATTCATATTCAAAAACCACAAGGCTAAATTCAACATATGTGTGAACAGTTTTCGGTTGATTTAAAACATCAACAATGTTGGTCCTTCTTGCCGGTATGAAAGTCAAACCTTTAACCAACACATCAGCATGTAATAACATTAAATTTTTTGTCAGAAAAGTTATATAATTCTTTTATATTCTTTTTACTAAGCTACAATGAAATACTTACAATGCCATTTATATTCTGTGCTCTTATATTCCACCTGGCAAAAATATCAACCTCCTTGAAAATATCCTTAGCTGGCTATCCACCTCATATCCTCAAGAAACCATAGTACTTGGTGACTTTAACATTGACTGGAATACCTGTAATACCAATACCCCTTCTACCCACATTAACCTGCATGGCTTTACTCAAATTGTCACCTCACCCACTCGCATCCACAAGCCCACCCTCATTCTACACAGTAGGCACCCTCCCGGAAGATATGAGGGATCACTTTCTAACTTACATAGTTCGACATAAGTCCAATATACTTCTACCTACAAGCTTTAAAACCATACGCTCCAACAAGAACTTTAACCCTGAATGCTTCCAAAACGAACTTAGACACTGTAACTGGTCACCCCTAAAATACCTACAACTTGATAAAGCAGTAGCCTACTTTAATTCAAAATTCCTTGAAATTCTTAACCTCCATGCCCCTATCCGTACCCTTAAAAATGGGGCCAAAATTGCACCCTGGCTTACAAAAGAAACTAAGCACAAAATGTTGGTAAGAAACAAACTCTGGTCAAAATGGCGTGCTTCTAAAGACCCATCTGATCACACTAAATTTAAACAGCTTAGAAACTCCACTAAATCTTCTGTACGACTTGATAAAAAAAACTTTTTCATTCATCTCCAGCAAAATAACCACCAAAACCCTAAGAAATTCTGATCAGGAATCAATACTTTACTACACCCTGGCACATCTAAGACACCCACCCCTGCCAGTACTACCAAAAACACTCCTAAACAGATAGCTGACTCCTTTAACAACTTCTTTACTAAAGCGATCCTGTCAATTGCTAACTCCCTTCCTCCCATGGCTTCGCTTTCATCACTGTCCTCCTTTCCATCTCCTCCCACTTTCCAACTACAACCTGTCTCTACATCCCTCATCAGTACCCTCCTTCCAAAACTCAAACCTTCTACCCCCTCTGCTGACTTGCTACCTGCGCAATATCTTCAAACTGCAGCCAAAGCAATTGCCTACCCTGTCTCTATCCTAATAAATAGAACCATCAATGAAGGCACTATATCTCTTCCATCTGAAAGATATCTCGTATTATTCCCCTTCATAAGGGCGGGACCTCATCTGAACTTTCAAACTTCCATCCAATTGCCCTACTTTCTCCCTTAGCTAAAATCATGGAAAAATGCATTCACCAACAACTGCTTGACCACCTCCTTATAAATGGACTACTAGCTCCCTCCCAGCATGGATTTCGTCCCTCCCATAACACTACTACTGCCCTTCTTTCCTTTACTGATCACATAAATAAAAACCGCAATAATAACATCCTCTCATCTGCTGTCTTTATAGATCTCTCAAAAGCATTCGACTTGGTTAATCATCAGATTCTCTTGAATCTTCTGAAATCACTTTCACTTGACACTCTGGCACTACAGTGGTTCAAGTCTTAACTAGATAATCGAAAACAGGCTGTCCTCTGGGAAAACACTCTATTCTCCCCTCTTCCTGTCTCCCTTGGAGTCCCCCAAGGATCTATTTTAGGTCCCCTTTTATTCTCCATATTTATCAATGATCTTGCTTCTAGCATCCCCCAAGCCGTAACCATATAGTATGCAGATGACTCCACCTTAGTCTCCTCAGCCTCTAACCCAACTGAACTTCAATCCCTCACCCAAAATGTCTTTCAGCTTGTAGAAGAGTGTTTTTTTACAACGATGTCTCCTCCTTAATCCTAAAAAGACTAAACTACTGTTGTTCACTCCCACACAAAAA